>NC_058085.1:7535663-7832696 GCF_014858855.1 Bufo gargarizans
ATGAGTGCCCAAGGCATCCAGGTAAGCAGATACCAAAGACCTAACTAGGGGTGCACCACAGCCACCACAAATTTATCAAATTCAAAATTGCAAACCCAAAATCAATCATTGTAGATAACTATACCACAGGGGAACTTTACATACAATTAAAGTATTAATGGTTTTTAACCAGATTGAAGCAGATGTGTAAGATAATGATCATCAAAGGACTGATAGCGGTGCACCCTGAGATCGATATAGGAGCCAAAAATAAAACATAATCGCCTGAGGCAATTAAGTGTGGTCTGAGAAGGTAACGGCGACACATCACAGTCCTTGCAGGGTAGTCATATGTTTACTGGTGGCTGCATTGGGTTTACGAGGCAGATAAAATATTATAATACCACAGATACTTATGGTGGTCGAACAATAGAGTCTCAGAAACATGCCAGGGCACCACAGCCAGCAGAAAATGAATGAACATATGGACTGCTATCTACGGGTATCTAAAAAAACTAAAAAAAACATCAGACATTTCAGTTCTGTAGAAAGAAATCCTCTAGCTCAGGGATCAGCAGCCTCTGTCACTCAAGCTATGGTGAAACTACTACTCCCAGCATGCACACTTGCTTGACTGTTGTTGGAAACTTCCATAGAAGTAAATGGAGCATGCAGAGAGTTATAGTTTCACAACAGCTGGAGTGCCAGAGGTTGCCGACCTCTGCTCTAGGTTCAACTACGAGAAGGCATTCTTCAGTCTATGAAGGAGTAGAGGATGTACCCAGTCCAGGAGATCCCATCATAGCTGGGTTACGCTTGTGCCTGAGTTGCCACAATCTAGCCAGGCGCTGAATCAACGGAGCAGGTCCAGCTGGTTGATCAAAGGCAACTCCTTCTCGTTGCAAAATATCACAGCCTTCCTTTAGATCCAAATTCTAATATTTGCTCTCCATTTACAGTTTTCCAGCTCTTCCAATTTAAAAAGGACCTCTCACCACTCCTGACAGGCCTGTTTTAATTGATACATGCATTCCCCATGTAATAACAATTCTGGAGAATCTATTCTTATGGCTCTATGTTGTGTCATTCCTTTATTATTCCTACTAGAAGTTATGACTGAATAGCTAGCAGTCTGCAGTAAGGGTACAGAGGGGAGGTAACCAGTTAGGGGTGTGTCCCCGCACAGACTGACTCTATCCAATCAGAGCTGCCATTGTCAGTCTGTGCAGGGACACACCCCTAACTGGTTACCACCCCTCTGTCCCCTTACTGCAGACTGCTAGCAATTCATTCATTACTTCTAGTAGAAATAATAAAGGAAAGGCACAACATAGAGCCATAAGAATAGATGCTCCAGAATTGTTATTACATGGGGAACGCATGTATCAATTAAAATAAGCATGTCAGGAGGAGTGGTGAAAGGTCCTCTTTAAGCTCCAATTGCATCCAGTCTGTGGACAGGCTCTTGCAGGGGAGAATTATCCTCCTTCATGGCATCAACTGCTTCGTTATTTTATCATCAATTCAGAAACACTAGAACCCAAGCCGTGTAGCTGTTTAGTAAAATCCGCAACTGCTTTAGATAATTCCGATGCAGAGTTTCTTAATGTTAGCGTAAAGTTCACTAGGATCAAATGCTGGTGGTGGAGGTCCCACAACAGGGTCCGGTTCAGATGGTAAGAGTGAATGTGTGCTGTTGGTTGGTTGGTAAAGCCAGTTTAGCGTAAAGGAGTACAGTTTCCACGGCTGGGGTTAAGCAGGTGCTATGGAGGCCCCTGCCAACCACAACTTGAGAGGAGCAAATCTGCTGCGCAGCCACTTAAGTCCCAAGGTAAGGGATACAAAGTGGCAGAACACAGTTAAGCTGGCATGCTAGGCTGCAGAATGTCTACAGTCCTTCCTCAAAGACTGGGTACGGCACTCTAAAAAAATGTAGGGCTAGATTCCTTGGTGAGTTAGGACAAGGTGGGATAGGAGGAGATGAAGAGTCTGTTACGTCCTGCCCTGACTATGTACGGAGGTCGGCCAGAATTGCAGCACGTGTTTAGTGTTCTGTTTAGGAGCCGTGCTGGATCCGCCTCCCATCAGGTTCACTGGGTGGGGTCATTAGTTTAAATAGCTCTCTATCCCAGTGCTCTGAGCGGGTTATAGAAATCATTCTGGCCTTGGAAGAAAGGAGGGAAGGTTGTCTGTTCCAGTTCAGAAAAGATAAGTGTGGTTTCAGTTTTTGTTGTTTGCTATCTTGGTTGTGTTGGTGTCATCTCTCCCATCCAGGTTCTGTGCGAGCAGGCTGCTCCTATTCCCCTTTTCACCATCTCAGGGAATCTAGGGTGGTTTTTAGCCCAGGCACGAGGACACATCATTCCTACCATTAAGGTGTGTATGTGGGCTGAGCAGGGCAGGGAGAGAAGTCAGGGAGTTGCTAGGAGGTGACCCTTCCCCTGCTTCTCGCCTAGAGCCTGGTTTGCTGGTTTATCTGTATGTCTGAGATCCCGTCCGGCGTGACAGAGTCAGGATGAAAAAGGTATAAGGTGGATTGTGACTGCAAGCTGCGGGAGTTCTTAGACATCATGTCTGCTTCCCTGCACAGTGAGGCCATGCTCCTCCAAGTTATATTTTAAGTTAGTGTTTCTGTGGACCTTTAAAACAGATGAGTTCTCGGGGTGCTGAAAATCAGGCCCTCAGCATTCTAATATTTAAGGCCTGGGCTAGGGGTAAGCCATGATTATGCTTATCCTGAAAACCCCTTTAAGGGTCTGACTGAGAATATACTGTATAGCTGGGCTAACAAGTTCTTCAGAGAATATGAGAAACAGCAGAACCCAGAAAAATAACCATTGTTCTACTGCAGCAAAGACACATAAAACCACCCAGGAATCTGGGGATGTATGGAGCATCTATTGTATGAAGACTGTGATCTGTATTTGTGTGATTGACTATAGAGGTTGTGCAAAGGTGCAGTATGCTTTCACATTTTATTGACCACAAACATGGAGGAACTGCCTTGACAAACTTTTTAACTAATGATCTAATCTAGAAAAAGAGAGAACACAACATCTACACTTTATTATCTCCTCCAATGTCTCCTCTTGTTATCTCTAGTTATTGTATTTAAATGGTATTTTACATCGTCTCATCTTTTTTCCATTCAGGTTCCTACAATAAAGGATCCGCTCAGTGGATATCTTCTATATAAGATCCTTCTCCTGATTGACCCATCAAGGATGGATAGGGACAGGGACAAGATGGCGGAGAGTATAATAAATCTCACCCTAGAGATCCTCTTCCGGCTTACTGGAGAGGTGAGAGATTCTGATGATGTCACATTACTTCGTCTTATCTATGTTACTAACAGATGGACATGACTGGAGAGGTGAGGGACTCTGGAGATGTATGGAGTGATATTTATTACTGTGTCTCTCCATAACCAGGACTACACAGTAGGGAAGAAGACCTCTAGTGAGCGCTGTCAGGACCCTGTGTCTGAAAGACAGGAAAGAACCCTGAGCCCAAACCTGGGGCCTCCACCTCACCTCCTGATACATGAGGAAATCAATAGAAACAAGATCCTAGAACTCATCAATAAGATGATTGAGCTGCTGACTGGAGAGGTGGGAATGCTGGGACATTATACAGGAATGCTATGAAGGGATCTGGGTGATGACTGTATCATTGTTTTGTCAGGTTCCTATAAGGTGTCAGGATGTCGCTGTCTATTTCTCCATGGAGGAGTGGGAGTATTTAGAAGGACACAAAGATCTGTACAAGGACGTCATGATGGAGGATCACCGGCCCCTCACATTACCAGGTAATAGACATAACTAAATCCACACGTCCTCATTATCTGTATGTAAGGAATGAATTCAGTCACTGGATGTGTTTCCTACAGTAAAAAAGAAGAGAAGAACACCGGAGAGATGTCCCAGTCCTCTTCTTCCACAGGATGGTTCAGAGGAACATCACAATGTCCCACAGGATGATCAGGTAGATGGTGTTAAGGTCTCATGAAATGTTCCCTATGATCTGTAGAAGGCTATGAAGATCTTGTGTTCAGTCTTGTTTTATCCGCCAGTATTATATGTTTTATTCTTGTATAATGAGAAAGATGGAGATGGCAGGATTACAGCTAACCATAGACATTACATGTTGTCTGGATCTTCTCACATTTTTCTGACTATGGAGACTGCTGGTCGGAATGAGGAACCAACAATTTGCATTTATACAGGAAACCTGCAGATATTTGGGTCAGATGACTCCTGCTACCTGGTCTTTTTTGGTTATCATGTTAATTACTGATCTCTGGTCATATAAAACCTTCCACACGACTTCTCCAACCATCTGATGACTTCTACAATATTTCTTTCACAGCTTGTGAATTCAGGTGAAGATCTGAACAATATTAATCCTACAGATGTGAGGGGTGATGAGCAGAGTACAGAGGACATTCCTACAGATAACCACCCAGGTGAGTAGTGATGAGCGGCAGGGGCAATATTAGAATTCGCAATATTTGGTAGAATATTTGTCATATATTCGCGAATTCGAGATTATTTTCTTGACTGCGAAAAATCGACAATGTAATATTCGCGTAATGCGCGCAAAATACAGGCGTGGGTCACTATAGATACATTTTTCAAGCTGCTAGAAGTTTACTGAGACTGGAGAAAATGGTTGGCACGGAAGAACATTACAATAGCTTTATATGCAGATAGAGTGTTCCAATATATTCGCGATTGTGAAATCGGCACTAATGATGCGAATATTTTGGCGCAATACGTGCAACTTCACATTTTAACAGGTCTGACTACTTATTAGTTACATCACAGCACTATGTATGTAGCATGTATGTATGGACAGCAGAACCTATCAGCTACACTATATCAGGATATAACCTACACTGACTATCTCCCCCTAACTATCTGTATTATATATATATAAACTAACTAACTAACTAATGTAATGACACAGGAAAGCAGAGAGCACAGCAATAATACTGCTATCTCTCTCAGATCTGCAAAATACTGCATACAAGGGCTGCTGGGGAGGTTCTTATATAGTAAGGGGTAGGCAACTTTCCTATTGGTTGCTAGGGATGTTGCTAAGCTCAGACAAAGAATTGCAGCCTTCTCATTGGCCCACAAGCAAGAAAGGAGGTTACTAATGAAAAAAAATAATGTAGAATATTCAAAATTACGAATATATATCACTATATTCTAAATATTTGCAAATTCTCAAAGTGCCGATATTCGCGATTAATATTCGCTATTCAAATATTCGCACCCAACACTACAGGTGAGTAGTAACCAAAGTAAAGTAGAGAAGACTCGCGGACTCTACTCATTCACTGGATATAATATTATGGTAATTTTTTAGGCTCTAATTTCAGCTAAAATAAAAGCAGAAGTGTGTAATTTATACTGACTACTGAGGGATCCCTCTAACCACTTGCAGTGACCTACCCACGGATGCCATTTGGTTTCTGTAATTTACCTGCTGTTTTTCCATGACCCAGAGGTAAGTAGTGAATTTATGAGACTGGCCAGATTCTGTACTGCAACCCTTCGCCCTGCTTTTATTCTTCTCTAGTTCTATATCATCTGGATTGGATCTATTTTTTCTGGTGATCGATGTCTCTTCAGTTCCCCTACTTTCTTTGCAAACACCAAAAATTTACTCTCTTCCATTCGACTTCTTTTCCCATAAAAATTCTGCTGACTAGAAAAACTACTTCATTGCAGTTTGTGAGCTACTGGCGATGAAACTTGCCTTGGAGAAATGGTGACACCTCTTAGAAGGAGCAGACTTTCCAGGGACTCTTTTGAATTCATGTGAATCTCGAACAGTCCAGTCTACTCGAAAGCTAAATCCATGGAATGAAAGCTGGACCGTCTTCTTCTCACATATTGTCCAGCAGAGAAGAATCAGAGTTTTCTTTCCTAAGGCTGCTGCATATCTCTGAGTATAACCACATCCTGGCCAATACAGAAATTCCCCTGAGGTTCTGGATACTGGTGGATTATTTCTGAAAAATTAGCCAGTTTGTCCTGATGTCTGCATTACTTTCTGATCCTTCGGTATCTCAAACCTTTCTTAAGGAGATTTTCCAGCTCCATGTTCTCCCTGCAAAAGTCTTGGATCGAGGAGTGCAATTTGTCTCCCAAGTTCTGGAAAGTATAATGTAAAGCCTTGCATAATGCCCTACATTTTCCTTCTGGTTACTATGCACAGAGCAACAGTCAGACAAAGAGAATCAGCCAGGTACTTGAGCAATATCTCAATATTCATATGTAAATGTCACTCGGGATAATTGGTTTGAGTAGTTACCTTTAGCAGAGTTTGCCCAGGATAACCACATGTCCAAGTTTTCCCGTAAATCCCCATTCAAACTTGAGCATTCCTCTGTGGATCTCTGCTCAACCTCTAGTTTCTTAATTTTTGGATGTTTGTAGAAATAGAAAAATATCCAAGACATTTATACAAAAGTTTTCAAGAATTTGGAGAACACTTGCTGTTGAGATGAAGAGGAGTGAGAGAAGGCATCTACAGTCAGATCCCCAAATTGATCTGGAGAAAGGGTTTGTGTTATCTATGAATAATATCAGTTTTAAATTTCCATCTCATAAGCTTGCAACAGGTTTCATTGGGCCGTTCTGAAGCAGAAGAACCTGGTAGATTAGGTTACTTGCTGTGTTTTTAACCCTTTCATGACACAGACAGTTTTCACCTTCAGAACAGAGCCTAATTTTGTAAATCGGACATGTGCTAATTTATGTGTGGTACTATAAAATGCTTTTACTTATCTAAGTGATTCTAAAATAAATTTGAGTCAATATGTTTTACCTTTATTTATAAAAATAAAAAAATTGACAGAAAATATGGAAAAATTCACATTTCACTAAATTTGAATTTCTCTACTTTTAAGACAGATATTGATACCTCATAAAATAATGAGTAACATATGTCTTCTTTATGTTGACATTATTTTGTAAATGTAATTTTATTTTTTGGATGTTACAAGGGAGAGTTTTAGAAGCAATTTTTCAAATGTTCAAGAAAATGTGCAATACCGACTTTTTTAGTCACTTTGAGGGGCATATGGTACATAATAGAAACCACCTCATTTTAGAATCTACACCCCTCAAATTATTCAAAACTGAATTTAAAAACTTGGTTAGCCCTTTAGGTGTAGAATTTTACCAAATTGGAGGTGACATTTAAAAAAATCTTTTTTCCTGTAACAGTACAAGGGTTAACAGCAAAAAAAAAAAACCTCAGTATTTATTACCCTGATTCTGTAGTTTACAGAAACACCCCATATGTGGTTGGAAACTGCTGTATGAGTGCACTGCAGTGCTCAGAAGGGAAGGAGCGCCATATGGTTTTTGTAGGACAGAGTTTGCTGGAATGCTTTTTTGGTGCCATTTTGCATTTAAAGACAACATGTGGTACCCCAACAGTAGAACCCCCAAAAAGTCAGGTTCTCAGCAGTCTGATACTTAAGGCCTATTCGAAGGGTATGCCATCATTCTGTTTATCCCAAAAAACCCTTTATGGTCTTACTGAGAAGATATAGCTCTTCAGAGAACATGAGAAGCAACAAAACCCAGATAAATAACCATTGTTCTGTTACAGCAAAGAGGCCTAAAACTACCCAGGAATATGGGGATGTATGGAGCATCTATTGTATGAAGGCTGTTATTTCACCTTCTCTGTATTGTTGAATAGTTCCAGTATGATCTGTATTTCTGTCAATACTGACAGGACTTCTGAGGTCTCTCCAGATTTCAGAAGTGATCTACCAGATTACTCTTTTATACAAACATCACTGCTGTGATTGACTATAATGTTTGTGTATCGCTCCAGTAGGATATGACACAGATTTGACAATAGACATGGAGGAACTGCCTTGACAAAATATTCAACTCCTGTTTCACCTAAAAGGAGAGCACACAACATCTACACTTTATTATCTCCTCCGATGTTTCCTCTTATTATCTCCAGTAATTCTTTTTTACATGGGATTTTGTATGATTTTACATCATCTTATCTCCTTTCCATTCAGGTTCCTACAATATAGGATCCACTCAGTGGATATCTTCTATATACAGTAAGATTGACCAGTCAAGAATGGATAGGAACAGGGACAAGATGGCGGAGAGTATAATCAATCTCGCCCTAGAGATCCTCTTCCTGCTTACTGGAGAGGTGAGAGATTCTGATGATGTCACATTACATCATCTTATCTATGCAACTAACAGGTGGCCATGACTGGAGAGGTAAGGGACTCTGGAGATGTATGGAGTGATATTTATTACTGTGTCTCTCCATAACCAGGACTACACAGTAGTGAAGAAGACCTCTAGTGAGCGCTGTCAGGCCCCTGTGTCTGAAGGACGGGGAAGAACCCTGATACTTGAGGAAATCAATAGAGAGAAGATCCTAGAACTCACCAACAAGATGATTGAGCTGCTGACTGGAGAGGTGACACTGCAGGGAATACTGGGACATTATACAGGAACACTATGAAGGGATCTGGGTGGTGACTTTATCATTGTGTTGTCAGGTTCCTATAAGGTGTCAGGACGTCACCATCTATTTATCAATGGAGGAGTGGGAGTATTTAGAAGAACACAAAAATCTTTACAAGGACGTCACGATGGAGGATCACTGGCCCCTCATATTACCAGGTAATAGACATGACTTAATACACACGTCCTCTCATTAATTGTATGTAAGGAATAAATTCACTGGATGTGTTTCCTACAGTTAAGGAAGAGATATTAACACCTGAGAGATGTCCCAGTCCTCTTCTTCCACAGGATGGTTCAGAAGAACATCACAATGTTTATCAGGATTATAAGGTAGATGTAGATAAGGTTTCGTGAAATGTTCCCTATGATCTGTAGATGGTTGTGAAGATCTTGTATTCAGTCTTGTTGTATCCACCAGTATTATATGTGTTATCCTTGTATAATGAGAAAGGAGGAGATGGCAGGATTACAGCTGACCATAGACATTACATGTTGTCTAGTTCTTCTCACAATCTTCTGCCTATGGAGACTTTTAAGATGAGCTTCTCTGTGAACTTCTGTACACCTATTGCACAATTTTCTGATCAGTCCTTGGCTGGAAAACACCTGATGCTACAATTGGTCAGCCAACATGGAGTTGTGCCCAGATTGTCAGCTTTTTCTTGTTCTACAATGCATCTATAGGTTTCTAGCAGACTACTCCCTCCTATAGCCTGCCCCACCTGGGAATTTCACATAAGATTTCACCATTCACTGAAAAAGGATGCTACTATGCCCATTCATTGTTCTTTGTGCCCCATACTACACATCCTTCTTTGTCTTACCTAACTACCCACAGCAGCAACCATGCAGTGTGCCTATTACACAATAGTGTACATTACAGTATGGTCCCAAGACACCAGCTCGCCAACATAGTTCCAGTCCAGGTTCTTTATAATGGGTACATTTTTTTTAACCCATTGCCAACCAGTGCCATTGCATCTGTAAAGATGGCGGAACGCTGGAAAGGAGCAAGCGCGATAGCCACCAGGTTTTTGCTATTTCACACAGCAGAGACCTAGGGCTAACGTCTGCAATCTGTGTTACTGTCAATCACAAATATTTAACATCTTTGTGCCCCATACTACACATCCTTCTTTGTCTTACCTAACTACCCACAGCAGCAACCATGCAGGCATGTAGAGCGGCGCTCAGGGACCCCCCTGCACTTACTGTTATACCTGGGTGCCGCTCCGTTCTCCCGTTATTGTCTCCGGTATCTTCATAGTTAGGCTCCACCCAGGGGAACCTGCCGGCGCCTCCTTCTCCCATGCTGCAGCGCTGGCCAATCACAGCGCTCAGCTCATAGCCTGAGAGGCTTTTTTCTCTCTCAGGCTATGAGCTGAGCGCTGCGATTGGCCAGCGCTACAGCATGGGAGAATGAGCCGACGGCAGGTTCCCCTGGGTGGAGCCTAACTATGAAGATACCGGAGGCAATAACGGGAGAACGGAGCGGCGCCCAGGTATAACAGTAAGTGCAGGGGGGTCCCTGGGCGCCGCTCTACATGCCTGTATAGTTAGTTTAGAAGTTCTATTCTGGTGAAAGGTCCTCTTTAATGCTTATGAAAATGTATAGAAATCTGAGTCTCGCTTCCTTCTGGGATTCGCGTCCCCACCTATCCCTAGGTTGAACTTGATGGACTTACGGTATGTCTTTTTGCAACCGTATCAACTATGTAACATCTAGATACAAGTCACCCTTCTTGCTTGCATACAGTATAATATAATATTGGCAGTTGATTATTGGAAAAGCTATATAGGATTATTTTCATCGGCACATATAATGCTAACTCGTCAACAATTTTCTTGATGCTGAGATACAGCCATACATTTTGAACCTCTTGATTATGGATACCTGGTCATGTGATCTCCGGTCTGACCACCAGTCCGAGGCTTGCTGTCCTGTCAGACAGATCAGTCTCTCCTTTGTGGCTGACATCCTGTGAACTACAAGATTACAGCATCATTTATCAGATCCTTCTTGAGAGCTCCCTCCCCACCAACTACCTCCTCCTTGTCTTCTGTATTTCCCTTAAACATAACATGCTACTGAAGATATCATCTCTACATTATCCAATAAACTGGGAGAGCAAAGGTTTAGAAGATGAGTCCCTGATTACCTTCAGAGTTATAGAAGTCTTCTAATTTACACTAAAGGCGAACTTACACTTGGCTGCCATTTAGACGGGAAGATTGCCAGGAACGAGCTTCTGCCCGTCTAAATTTGCCTTAACTGTTTGTCAAACTCATTTTCACTGAAGGCCACATCAGCATTATTGTTGTTCAAAAGAACGTAAGTAATTCTGTCCGAATCCGACCACAGGTCAACACTGAGTGCGGCTCCCTGGACCGCAGCGATAAGCGGGGGAACAGCGGCGTACAGCAGCCTCTGTTACAGTATCCCCCCAACGTCCCCTTTTCTTGAGACCACGACGGGACAAGAATATTTTTATCAGTAACGGAGCATGAATATTCTCCGGCTCCAAAGACCTCTCTTACGTTTCCTGAAGTCTAAGATGTCCTTGAATGTCTCTTACGAGTCTTCAGACACCGGAGTCGCCGTAGACGGAGCTGTAGAGAAGCGGTTAAGTACTACCGGTTTGAGCAAGGATACATGGAAGTCATTGGGGACACTAAGAGAGAGAGTTAGCCGTAATTTAAAGGTCACTTCATTGATCTTCTTTACAACTACGAAGGGTCCCAGGAACCTAGGGGCAAATGTGAAACTAGGAAACCTTAAACGGATGTTTCTGGAGGAGAGCCATACCTTATCTCCCGGCGAGAACTGAGGCGGTTTTCTTCTTTTCCTGTCCGCATTCGTCTTCATGCGCGTCACTGCTTTAGCGATGCAAATCTTGGTATCCTGCCAGATCTTCAAAAAATCCCTAAAAGAGGAATCCGCCACTGGTACCCCAGAAGATATAGGAAAAGGGAGAGGAGTACGAGGATGCTATCCAAAAACGACAAAGAAAGGAGATCACCCAGTAGACTCACTAGTATGGTTATTGTAGGCGAACTCTTCCTAAGATAACAATTGTACCCAGTTGTCGTGTTGAGCTCAAACAAAATGCCAAAGGTAATTCTCCAATATCTGATTGACCCGTTCTACCTGCCCATTGGTTTGGGGGTGATAACCGGAGGAGAAGTCCAGGTCAACTTCTAGCAGTCGGCAAAGAGCTCTTCAGAGCTTGGAGGTAAACTGGACTCCCCGATCAGAAACAATATGCCCCGGTAAACCATGCAGACGGAATATACAGTACAGACCAAAAGTTTGGACACACCTTCTCATTGAAAGAGTTTTCTTTATTTTCATGACTATGAAAATTGTAGATTCACACTGAAGGCATCAAAACTATGAATTAACACATGTGGAGTTATATACATAACAAAAAAGTGAAACAACTGAAAATATGTCATATTCTAGGTTCTTCAAAGTAGCCACCTTTTGCTTTGATTACTGCTTTGCACACTCTTGGCATTCTCTTGATGAGCTTCAAGAGGTAGTCACCTGAAATGGTTTTCACTTCACAGGTGTGCCCTGTCAGGTTTAATAAGTGGGATTCCTTGCTTTATAAATGGGGTTGGGACCATCAGTTGTGTTGTGGAGAAGTCAGGTGGATACACAGCTGATAGTCCTACTGAATAGACTGTTAGAAGTTGTATTATGGCAAGAAAAAAGCAGCTAAGTAAAGAAAAACGAGTGGCCATCATTACTTTAAGAAATGAAGGTCAGTCAGTCCGAAAAATTGGGAAAACTTTAAAAGTGTCCCCAAGTGCAGTCACAAAAACCTTTAAGCGCTACAAAGAAACTGGCTCACATGCGGACCACCCCAGGAAAGGAAGACCAAGAGTCACCTCTGCTGCGGAGGATAAGTTCATCCGAGTCACCAGCCTCAGAAATCGCAGGTTAATAGCAGCTCAGATTAGAGATTAGAGACCAGGTCAATGCCACACAGAGTTCTAGCAGCAGACACATCTCTAGAACAACTGTTAAGAGGAGACTGTGTGAATCAGGTCTTCATGGTAGAATATCTGCTAGGAAACCACTGCTAAGGACAGGCAACAAGCAGAAGAGACTTGTTTGGGCTAAAGAACACAAGGAATGGACATTAGACCAGTGGAAATCTGTGCTTTGGTCTGTTGAGTCCAAATTTGAGATCTTTGGTTCCAACCACCGTGTCTTTGTGCGAGAGAGTCACCGGAACAGAAAGTTTCGAAGAGGATTTCTCTTTGTCTAGGACCACCTCTCCAACAGATCATAGACATTAGCATTTCCCAACTTCCCACAAAGTGGGCATTGCCACCTACAAACGCAAGTTTTCTGCTTTGCAGCGTAAACGTTCCTGGTCAATCAAAGGCGCTCTATTTGCATGCGATCTTCAGGTGGGATGGACACTAGAGGAAGGAGCGGCCTCGAAGGATGGAGCCAACTGAGGTCGCCTTCTGGTGCATGCGTTCCTTGAAGCGCATATCTATCTTTGTAGCCAAGGTGATCAGGTCATTCAGAGGACGGTCGCGACCAGCTAGTTCATTTTTAATCCGGCCAGAAAGGCCCTCCCAAAACACCGCCAGCTGAGCCTCATTGTTTCATGCCAGTTCGGCAGCCAGCATACGAAACTGGATGGCGTACTGACCCTCAGACAAGGAACCCTGTCGTAGACACAGCAGAGCTGATACAGTCTTCAAAGACGAGCCGGAAGGTAGCCAGGAAAGACTGCAGATTAGTGGTTTTTGGACCTCCATGTTCCCAAATAGGATTTTCCCACGCAAGTGCCTCATCAGACAGCAGGGACACAATGAAGGCAACCTTGGACAGCTTAGTGGAAAACTTCTGCCCATGCAACTCAAAGTGGATCAGGCACTGGTTCAGGAATCCACGTTTTTAGATCTCCACCATAGCGTGATGGCAGCGGTAGTTGCACACCAGTGGCACACAAATCTGGATTCCCCGGTGTAGGAATTGCATGAGTAGCAGCAACTGGCGACCATGCAGTAGCTGGAGAAGAGATAGCATCCAGACAAGCAGCAACATTTTGCATGAACTGCATCATGACATGCTAACGTTCGCTCTGGCGCCTCACTTTATGTAATGACTCCTCAATGACAGGCTTGGAATGACCAGCGGGGTACGTGACCTCAGTGTACTGTCATGGATCAGCGGGTGTGAACCCACTGTACCACTGACTGGCTATACTCTGGAGGGGTGTATCTAAGCAACTACCTGTTTTTCACTAGAGCCTCAGATGGTGAGGATAGACTTGAGCCGTTAGGGTAGTTGCCAGGGGCTACTCCAGAGCAATCCTCGAGTCAGTGGCAGCTGGTCCAGGCAGAACAGGAGATACCTGGGTGGGTACCAGAAGTACACGTGTAGTCAATCAGGCGAGGTCATTACCAGGATCAACAGTGCAGTACCGAAGGATGATGCAGAGGCGTAGTCAGACAGAAAAAAGATCAGGTCAGATGGACAGGTACAGGTCAGGCAACAGGAGAGACAAGGCAAGCAGCCAGGGAGCAGACGAAAAGCAGAGTCCATGAACAAAGTATAAATCAGGTGCACACGAGAGTATCAGGAACCAGCAAACTCAAGGACCTTGACCTTGAGGCATCTGGGAAGAGGGATTGAGCCACTTAAATACCTGCAGGAGAGCCAAGTTTAGTCAGCGAGGTCACCTGACCTAACCACACAGCCCAGGGAGTGATGTGCTCCTCCCTTAGAGCATTGTAACATGAAACCAGCCTAACTGATGCTGTGTCCAGGGCTGAGTGGAAGCTGTGGAGTGGAATCCTAAAAAGCAATACCACCTACAGAAACAGAGCCCAGGACCGCAGCGGTGAAATGGGAAACACCGACCACAGGTGTCACAACCAGACAGCTGAGAAGCTCTGACAGAGGCCTTTCAGAACCTCCTCCTTGAGTTTCTGTGTTGTGGTATTCAGCTCCTCCTCTCGTTAGCCTCTCTCAGCTGTCATGTGTTGGACTAATTGCTTCCCTTTAAATTCCTCCCCAGAAGGCTTTTCTGGGCGGCTTATACTACTTCCTGGAGTGTGTGTGCATGCTGACTCTGTTCTCCTGTTTGCTTCAAAGCTAAGTGTTGTACCTTTATCTGTTATTTTCTGTTTGCTGGATCCCAGGTGACCCTGACTCCCTCCGTATCTTGTGTAGGGAGCCGGTGGTCGTGTCCCCTCACTATTGTAGGGTGCTCAGGGCTTTATAGTCAAGGTTCGTGGATATGCAAACCTCCACCATTAGGATCTTTGCATAGGCTGAGCAGCCAGGGAAAGTGCCAGGTCTTCTGCAGGGGTCTCCCTTGGTTCCTTAGCTTTTGGATCCAGCGAGTCATTTATACATGTTGCTTTGCCTTGTTTCCTGTACACCGTCCGTGACAACAGGTCACCACTGAGCGCGGCTCCCTGGACCGCGGCGATAAATGGGAGAACAGCGGCATACAGCAGCCGCTGTTACATTAGAAAGTTCAGAAGCCCAAGGCAGTCCAGCCAAAGGAATGAAGTGCGCCATCTTGGAGAACAGGTCCACGACCACCCAGAAAGCGGTACATCCGGCAAAAGAGGGCAGATCTGTAACAAAGTCCATGGCAATGTGTTGCCATGGGGCATCAGGAACAGGAAGAGGTAACAACAGCCCGGGTGGTTTGGTCCTGGATACTTTATTCTGAGCACAGACGGTGCAGGCAGACACACAATCATGCACATTGTCGAATATCTTCTATATCAAAAGAATCTTCATATAAAAGAGAGGATAAAAAAAAAATAATAAAAAAAAATAATATATAAATTATATGATCCTTCAGGCGGACATAATCGCCTCTAAGTTCTTTTATTGAGTATCTTAATTTGATTTGTGCAAGCAGTGAAACAAAGGGACAATTGTCTATGCAAAAATATATATATAATTTATTATACACGATACAAATCAAGAATATAAAATCAATATGATTGCAAAGACAAACAATAAAGGTGTAAAATAATACCCCAAATACGCCACACGTTGGTGTTAACACACCCCTATCTAACCAGTACAGTACAACTTACATTTATCTATCACAAAACGTCAATGCTATACTTTTAACAAGCAGACCAATGATTTATATACCAGGAGATACCAGGATCTTCTGTTTACCAAGCAGGCTATAACAATAAAACACGGATTAATATAGGAAAATTAAATGTTATCCCTTGACTCTGTTTCCCTATGACCAATCAAAAATATATGATAAAATATTCAGCTCGGCAATCGGACTACGGAATATAACTTTCCAAGGTTTAGTCCTCTTTTCAAATAATGTCAGATCTTCCATTAGCAATACGCATCTTTGCTAAGAGAATAATCAGCATTATGGAGGCGCCTAACACTATATATTCCCACAGTATGGGGACTTTTGGCTATATACCGAGAGAAATATTTTATTAATGTCATGAGCAATAAATACAGTACACGTGACCGAGTCAGAGGTAGACAGAGTTTCAGATGGGACCAGTTCTCAAGAACTTTCCTAGTAGTCAAAAAAATAATCCAAGTTTATTTTGGTATATTTTTTTTGTGGGGAGTTTTCTTTTTGAGTTTTTCTTTTGGTTTTGATTGTGAGCCCTGATGCCCTGCACACAAGTAATTATCCCCCACCTTATCTAAGACTCATCCCCTTCTGGATTAGGGATTTCCAATCAGGTAAGGTGGGTGTATTTGTATGCTAATAACATAATGATGTCATATTAACCCTTGGGATGGTATAAAACAAATGGTAAAATAATATAATATTGTCCATCTGCCTCCAGATGGCACTGTTGTACAACATATTTTTAAGTGAAAATTTAGAAAATGTGCCTTTAATTTATTATGTGCCCTTTAACCTTTCTCAACGTATATCAAAGAGGAGGGATATTTCTTTGACACTCTCAAATAATCTTTCCAGACTTACTGGGACCATCATGATTCTCCCAGACTTCTGAATTTATAGGCTTGATAAGAAATATAATGGGCCTTACACTTGCAGCGTGGGTTTGTATATCTAACTGTCCAAACTATTGAGTAACGCCGCCTGAAATAACATTATCTCTTTTGAGAAACTTCTATTTGTAGAAAACCTTAGTGTTTTATATACCTTCTAAGACTATATCCATTCAGTGAGATACACCCGACATAAAGTATACCTTAATACTTGGTTATAATATATATCAATATTGCAATATTGAATTATTGATATGTTCATACTAAAAAGCTAAATAAATGCAGGTGTGAATATACATAATACTTATATATGAATAGACACCACACACCAGATGTGTCTTAAGGATATAAATTCTTATCTTGTCATGGTTTAGCCATGAAACAAACATTGTTCCCTTCAGACAGGCAAATCTGGAGAAGCTAGTATTTTACCCATAGATAAACCCATATCTTTTAGCAATAACTTTTAAAAGTGTGGGTATTGCAGGGGTAGCAGCGACTGGCAACCCTGCAGTAGATGGCATCCAAACAAGCAGCAACATTTTGCATGAAATGCATCATGACACCCTGACGTTCGCTCTGACACCTCACTTCATGTAACAATTCCTGAACGACAGGCTTGGGGTGACCAGCAGGGTCCATGGCCTCAATGTACTGTCACGAACCAGCGGGTGTGAACCCACCGTGCCACGTGTCCTACCTCCTCTACGGGTGTTGTCTAAGTGAGCCCCTCGATCTTCACAGTACCCCTGATGGGAATAGACTTTCCCGAGGGGAACACCAGGTCGTTACCTCTTGAGGAGGATAGGCACACAAGGCAGCTGGTCCAGAAGGTACCTGAGAAAGGTACCAGAGCTATAGGCGTTGTCAGTAGGCAGGCGTTGTCAGCAGGCTGAGTCGTAACCAGGAGCAACAGTGCAGGACCGAAGGATGAGGCAAAGGTGAAGTCAGACAGGCAATAGGTCAGGGCAGGCGGCACAGGTACAAGTCAGGCAATACGGGTCGGCAACAGGAGATTCAAAGCAAGCAGGCAGGGATCAAACAGGTAGCAGAGTCCAGGAATACAAGTACAAGTCAGGAACACAAGCAGATATCAGGAACCTAAGCAGGACACAAGGACCTTGACGCTGAGGCATCTGGGAATGGGGCTGAGCCACTTATATATGTGCAGGAGGGCTAGGATTGGTTGGCGAGGTCATATGATCCAACCCATAAAACACAGAAAGTGACGCATGCCGGCCCTTAGGAAATGCTACAGAAAACAAGCAGCAAGCATGCTGTTGCCAGGGCTGAAAGGAAACACTGGCAGTAGATCACCGCTGAACAGGGCGCCCGGGGCCGTGGGGTAAGCAGTGGAACAGTGGCGCACAGCAGCTGCTGTTACAACTTGCTTAGTTAAGAATCTGGACAGAGGAGGTGTAGTGTGATGTCATCTCGCTCATTTTGTCTTTGTAGAGGCTTGATGGAAAATGTACGCTACATTAAAAGAACCATTTCATAACCATAAATGATACATCAACTAAAACATATACAGTGAGGAACAGAAGTATTTGAACACCGTGCAATTTTGCAAGTTCTCCCACTTGGAAATCATGGAGGGGTCTGAAATTTACATTGTAGTTGCATTCCCATTCTAAAAGACAGAATAAAAATAAATAAATCAGGAAATCACATTGTATTATTTTTGAAGAATTTATTTGTCTTGCACTACTGAACATAAGTATTTGAACACCTGAGAAACACCAAGAATTCTGGCTCTCATAGACCTGTTACTGTGCCTTTAAAAAGTCCACCTCTATTACACTCATTAATCTAACTTAGTAGCACCTGTCTGAGCTCTTTAAAGACACCTGTTCAAACCACAGTCAGTCAGACGCCAACTACTACCATGGGAAAAACCAAAGAGCTGTCAAAAGACACCAGAGACAAAATTGTGGACCTCCACAAAGCTGGAAAGGGCTATGGGGCAATTGCAAAGCAGCTTTGTGAAAAAAGATCAACTGTTGGAGCAATTGTTAGAAAATGGAAGAGGCTAAAGATGACTGTCAGTCTCCCTCGGACTGGGGCTCCATGCAAGATCTCACCTCGAGGGGTATCACTGATGATAAGAAAGGTGAGGAAGCAGCCCAGAACTGCAAGGGAGGAGCTGGTCAATGGCATGAAGAGAGCTGGGTCCACAGTTTCAAAGATCGCTGTTGGTAGAACACTACGCCGTCATGGTTTCAAATCATGCATTGTACGGAAGGTTCCCCTGCTCAAGTCATCACATGTCCAGGCCCATCTGAAGTTTGCCAATGACCATCTGGATGATCCAGAGGAGGCATGGGAGAAAGTGATGTGGTCAGATGAGACCAAAGTAGAACTTTTTGGTCTAAACTTCACTCGTCGTGTTTGGAGGAAAAAGAAAAATGGGTTGCATCCCAAGAACACCATCCCTACTGTAAAGCATGGCAGTGGTAACATCATGCTTTGGGGTGCTTATCTGCGAAGGAGACAGGACGACTGCACTGTATTAAGGAGAGGATGAATGGGGCCATGTATTGTGAGATTTTGATCAACAACCTTCTTCCCTCAGTCAGAGCATTGAAGATGGGTCGTGGCTGGGTCTTCCAACATGACAACGACCCCAAGCACACAGCCAGGATAACCAAGGAGTGGCTCCATAAGAAGAATATCAAGGTTCTGGAGTGGCCTAGCCAGTCTCCAGACCTAAATCCAATAGAGCATCTTTGGAGGGAGCTGAAACTCCGTGTTGCTCAGCGACAGCCCCGAAACCTGACAGATCTAGAGGAGATCTGTGTGGAGGAGTGGGCCAAAATCCCTGTTGCATTGTGTGCAAACCTGGTCAAGAACTACAGGAAACGTTTGACCTCTGTAATTGCAAACAAAGGCTTCTGTACCAAATATTAACACTGATTTTCTCAGGTGTTCAAATAATTTTGTTCAGCCGTGCAAGACAAATAAATTCTTTAAAAATCATACAATGTGATTTCCAGATATATTTTTTTTGTCTCTCAGAGTGGGAATGCACCTACAATGTGAATTTCAGACCCCTCCATGATTTCTAAGTGGGAGAACTGTTCAAATACTTAAATTGTGACGTCGGCAGTTACAGCAGCATCTTCACCTTGCAGTACACAGGACAACATGTGAACCTTCACTTTACAAAGGTGGCAGGATTTCTCTCTATCATTGGGCTTATCATTGTCTCTCTTGAGCACAACAGCCAACTCTGCAGGACTTGGATGAACAAGACTTTCACTAGGCCTTAGGGCAGCCAGTCTCTCACAACGTGCTGGTCACACTTTCACAGCCCAATCTGACCCAACAATTGCTCCCAAACTGTAACAGATTCTCTCTCGCCATTTTTTGCTATCTTGATCAGGGCCATCACTCAGGTCTGTTTGTGAGGCACCGCTCAGGCCCTTGTGACCCTCTGGTGTTGGTCCTTTGGCCAACTGGCAGTCTTATGGCAGCTTTGCTGGAACACGCTGCACCACTGTACTCAGGCTTCCCTTTCTCTAGCCCACTGATGCACTCCATAGTGGCTTTGCTCAGGCCTACTACACTCACACACTCTGAGTAGCTCCTCAGGCACCTCACGTGGTCTAACCTCACACACTAACACCAGTATTAAACTCTGGCCTTTCATCACTTCACCTGGCCTTTCCTAAACAGTGTTCTGACAAAACTCTCAGTGCCATAGTACTCTTCCCTACATCATAGTCAGGTTCTACATCGGCCTGAGCTGTCAGTGGTATTAGGAAGGTCTAGCAACCCCTATATATATATATATATATATATCGGGGTGTCCAACAAGAACTAACAGGTGCACCCTGTCTTGTAATCTTCTAAGTGGAATAAAGAAGCACTTATATTGGATTTATACAGGAGACATGCAGATATTTGGGTCAGATAAGTCCTGCTGTCTGGTCAATTTTGGTCTTTATTCTAATTACTGATCTTTTCTGGTCATATAAAACCTTCCACACGACTTATCCAACCACTTGATGACTTCTACAATATTTGTTTCACAGGGTCTGAATCCAAGTAAAGATCTGAACATTATATATGTTACTGAGAAATATGAGAGGGATGATGAGCAGAGCATAGAGGACATGCCTACAGATAACTGCCCAGGTGAGTAGTAAGCAGTAAGTAAAGCAGAAAAGACTCACAGATTCTACTCATTCACTGCATACAGTCTTTCAGCTGTATATTTACCCCAAATACTACAAAATATAGATGAACGTGTGATAGCGTTTTAGGTGATAACACATGCTTCACACGCTCATATCAAGTTGCTGTGTGCTAAAAATACATAACATGGAGATCCAAATAAGAGAAGATTCTTTGTAGGCTGTAAGGCAGAGTTGCCATCCATCCAGGACAGTCTGTAATATGAGGTGACCTTTTTTCCTGGGTCCGTGAAAAAAAAAAAGTGTGATTTTTTTGAGGCTTGTGATACTAGATTATTTTGGTCAGAATGATCATTTTACATCTCACGGTAAATGCAGGTAATGAGGTTTTTTTTTACCAATATATTGAGCTGCAGGGCACTACTGCTCACAGGGGTACTTTTGAGGAGCATTATCACTATTGGGGGCACTAATTCTAATGAAGGCACTCTAGTAGAGAATTATTACTATTAGTAGGACTTTGGGGAGCATCGTTACTATGGTGGTCTATGTGTATAGCACTATTATTTCTGCAGTATAGTATTTTAGGGCATTGGGGAACACAGTGGGCACAGTATTGGAGGATGACACTGTTAGGGTACCAGGAGAGGGACAAGGAAGGAAAAGCGAGGACCTGATGTCTGTGTGGAGAACTCTACTGAGATGAGATGTGGTTAAAAGCCTTCACTGAGACAGTCTGGGTCAAATAGAAGTGACTAAAGAGAAAGTCTTCATCAGGGGAGATGTCACTGGTATATAGAGGCGTCAGTGATAATAGGCACATTGGGGGAGATTTATCAAACTGGTGTAGAACTGGCTTAGTTGCCCATAGCACCCAATCGGGTTCCATCTTTCATTTTTGACAGTTCCTTTGGAAAATGAAAGGTGGAATCTTATTGGTTGCTACTGGCAAAAAGCCAGTTCTACTTTACACCAGTTTCATACATCTCCCCCATAGTGTTGTATTCTCCTATATGTTTGGTAGTTCTGAATCTAATGTCCGTTCAAATATGTATTTAATGCTAGGGCTTGAAATGTAAGGATGTTTGGGGAAGGGGGGTTGGATCTAGTATTTGGCACATATGCATTGTGGATACATGTTGCACTCACCTCTTTCTTCAGCACTATAATCCGAGGCTCTGGTCTGTTCCCTACTGACGCTGCTTGTTTAAAAACTGCCGCTGGGATGTCAATGTCATCAGCAGTCTAATGCTGAAAATAGTGATTGGCTACAATAGTCACATGCCATACACATCACTGTGCATGTCACTGGCATGCACAGCAATGTGTACATTTCATCGCTATATCCCTGTCAGTCTTTGTTTACATGGACGCAGCAATTCTGCCAGAAAGCCCAGAACGTCACATCATCACTGCAGCCATATAAATAAATAAAAATTATACTAGAGTGCTGGGGCGTAACTAGAAGTGACTGGGCCCCACAGCAAATTTTTGTATGGGGCCCCCTCCCCCCCAAGAAAACTACTGATCGTTACACAAAAACAAGCCCTCACATAGACCGAAATATAGAAAAGTAATTTTTTTAAGTAATTAAACCAAATAAAAACTATACAAGTTTTGTATCGTATTGAGCCGCAGAATAAAGACGTCATTTTTAGTGAACGCCGTGATGTCAAAACCTCAAAAACCTTGGCGGAATTGTGTGTTTGTTTTTTTTTTTGTTTTTTTTTGTTTTTTTTTAGCCCACAAAGAATTTATTTTTTCCCTGCTTTCTGATACAAGACATTTAAAAAATGCATCTTGTCCCACACAAAAAGCCCTCATTTGACTATGTGAATGGAAAAATAAAAAGGTTATGGCTAATGTAAAAATGAAAATGGGCCCGGTCTTTAAGGCTACTTTCACACTAGCGCTTGATCGGATCCGATCATATTAATGCAGACGGAGGCTCCGTTCAGTACGGATCCGTCTGCATTAATAACTTAGAAAAATTTCTAAGTGCGCAAGATGCCTGAGCGGATCCGTTCAGACTTTCAATGTAAAGTCAATGGGGGACGGATCCGCTTGAAGATTGAGCCATATTGTGGCATCTTCAAGCGGATCCGTTCCCATTGACTGAGGCTACTTTCACACTAGCGTTCGATCGGATCCGTTCTGAACGGATCCGATCATAATAATGCAGACGGAGGCTCCGTTCAGAACGGATCCGTCTGCATTATTTTGGCATATAAAAGCTAAGTGTGAAAATAGCCTCGGACGGATCCGTCCAGACTTTCAATGTAAAGTCAATAGGGGACGGATCCGCCTGAAGATTGAGCCATATTGTGGCATCTTCAAACGGATCCGTCCCCATTGACTTACATTGTAAGTCTGGACGGATCCGCACGCCTCCGCACGGCCAGGCGGACACCCGAACGCTGCAAGCAGCGTTCAGCTGTCCGCCTGTCCGTGCGGAGGCGAGCGGAGCGGAGGCTGAACGCCGCCAGACTGATGCAGTCTGAGCGGATCCGCATCCATTCAGACTGCATCAGGGCTGGACGGAAGCGTTCGTGTCCGCTCGTGAGCCCCTTCAAACGGAGCTCACGAGCGGACAGCCGAACGCTAGTGTGAAAGTAGCCTTACATTGTAAGTCTGGACGGATCCGCACGCCTCCGCACGGCCAGGCGGACACCCGAACGCTGCAAGCAGCGTTCAGCTGTCCGCCTGTCCGTGCAGAGGCGAGCGGAGCGGAGGCTGAACGCCGCCAGACTGATGCAGTCTGAGCGGATCCGCTCCATTCAGACTGCATCAGGGCTGGACGGAGGCGTTCGGGTCCGCTCGTGAGCTCCTTCAAACGGAGCTCACGAGCGGACCGACGAACGCTAGTGTGAAAGTAGCCTAAGGCTGGTTTCACACGGGCGTTGCGGAAAAATGTGCGGGTGCGTTGCGGAAACACCCGCGATTTTTCCGCGCGAGTGCAAAACATTGTCATGCGTTTTGCACTCGCGTGAGAAAAATCGCGCATGTTTGGTACCCAAACCCGAACTTCTTCAAAGAAGTTCGGGCTTGGGATTGTTGTTCTGTAGATTCTATTATTTTCCCTTATAACATGGTTATAAGGGAAAATAATAGCATTCTGAATACAGAATGCTTAGTATAATAGTGCTGGAGGGGTTAAAAAAATAATAAAAACGTTAACTCACCTTATCCCCATGATCGTGTAGTTCCCGGTCGGTCTCTTCTTTAGCTGTGGGCTTGGGCTGAATGACCTTTGGTGATGTCAGATCACATGCTCCAATCACATGGTCCATCACCATGGTGATGGAGCATGTGATCTGACGTCACCACAGGTCCTTTAGTCACAGCTAAAGAAGAGACCGACCGGGAACTAGGCGATCATGGGGATAAGGTGAGTTAACGTTTTTATTATTTTTTTAACCCTTCCAGCGCTATTATACTAAGCATTCTGTATTCAGAATGCTATTATTTTCCCTTATAACCATGTTATAAGGGAAAATAATACAGTGAATAGACTGTCACCTAGAACCCATGCGTGAAAATCGCACCGCATCCGCACTTGCTTGCGGATGCTTGCGATTTTCACGCAACCCCATTCATTTCTATGGGACCTGCGTTACGTGAAAAACGCAGAATATAGAACATGCTGCGATTTTCACGCAACGCATAAGTGTTGCGTGAAAATCACCGCTCATGTGAACAGCCCCATAGAAATGAATGGGTCAGGATTCAGTGCGGGTGCAATGCGTTCAACTCACGCATCGCACCCGCACGGAAATCTCGCCCGTGTGAAAGGGGCCTAAGGGGTAAAAGGTATCAAACTACAATGTTTTATATTGCTTGCTCTTTTTGAGAGCATCAGGGTTTTTGCACATTTTACATACACAACACACACACACACACACAGCTTTGGGTGGCACATTACATATCACTGTGTTGCACATTTTACATACACAGCTGTGCACATTATACATTCCTGTCGCATACAGCTCTGCTACATACACCACACACACTTCTATGCTAGATTCACACTATACACCTATCTTTGCTGCATTATACACATGAAGCAACCTCAGCACTGCTGCATGCACCCCACACACAGCTGCTCTGGGTAGGCAGACACACACAGCTATGCTATACGCTGTACATCTTGTTTGTGAATGAGGCCATACAGTCCTTACAGGCATTAACCTCTAAGTACCCGGAATTCTAAGTCCTGGGGTGCTAACCTCATATGTTCAAGCCAAAGTCAGGAGCGGATGAGGATCATAAAGGCACTATCAGCCCACAGCCTGGCTCCTCCCACCCACATGACTGGTCACATGGTCATGACATCATCAAAGGTCCTGTAGCTTAGAAGGATCTAGCTCTAGCATCTACACGGAGCGGCAGGGCATGGCCACGTTGCCCCTATCCCTAGTCCCTCCACTCTTCACAACAGGTACCCCCTCCTCCGGCCCGGCCCCGCCTCCTCCACCGCCTGAGTCTGCCTCCTGAGTCCTCCCTCTAGTTACTAGGACTCTAGGAGGCGGAGCCGGAGGAAAAATAAAATAAATAAATAATTATGCGGTCCGGACGGGCCCCCAGTGGCGTAGGGCCCCATAGCCACTGCTATGGTTGCTATGGCGATCCCTACGCCACTGCTAGAGTGGTGGGAGACACAACAGCTGAGATTTTTTTTTTCCATATGTTGTTACCTTATTTCCGTTTTAATTATTAAATAACCCCTTTAATTTTGGGGTGCTGAAACATGAACCTTTAAAGATCTTCACTTCAACAAGTGGAAAATGGTAAGAAAACACCCTGGTGACCTAACATCGAGATCTGCTGGCCCTTGGTCTGAAATCTACTGTTAGATTTGATCTGTTTGGCTATTATTGTTTTAATCAATTGAGGGGTTTTTAAGTCAATTAGAATTTTGCTCCATGACGTGATTTGTATGGAGTTTTTCTTTATATGTAAATGTTATAAAATATCAGTAGAATTTTACCATTATATTATTCATCAATTATAAAATGTATTGTATTCTTTCCAGATGACTATACCAGGAACTCAGACGAACATCTGATATCTTCAGATTTTGAAGTATATGATCGTGTTTTCACAGAAGATACATATGAGGAGCATGCCAACATCCAAGAGATATACTCATTCATTTACAATGGAAATGTATCATCTGATCCTTTTAAACAGGTCCAGTTTTCATCACAGATTGTAACACAAAATAAAAGTCACAAAAAAGCTGAACATCAGACAACTCACATAAGGGAGAAGCCATTTTCATGTTTAAAATGTGGGAAATGTTTTGCTGCAAAAAGAGATCTTGATAGCCATCAGAGAATTCACACAGGGGAGAAGCCATATTCATGTTCAGAATGTGGGAAATGTTTTTCAGTAAAACAAAATCTGGTTAGACATCAAATTACTCACACAGGGGAGAAGCCATTTTCATGTTTAGAATGTGGGAGATATTTTAGATATGAATCGGAACTTGTTACACATCAGAGAATTCATACCGGGGAGAATCTATTTTCATGTTCACAATGTGGCAAATGTTTTGCTGTGAAACGAAATCTGGTCAGACATCAAAGAACTCACACAGGGGAGAAGCCATTTTCATGTTCAGAATGTGGGAAATGTTTTGCAGATAGATCAAATCTTTTTAAACATCAGCTAAGTCACACAGGGGAGAAGCCATTTTCATGCTCAGATTGTGGGAAATGTTTTCCTGTAAAAAAAGATCTTGTTAGACATCAGAAAATTCACACAGGGGAGAAACCACATTTATGTTCAGAATGTGGCAAATGTTTTGCTGCAAAAAAAGATCTTGTTAGACATCAGAGAATTCACACAGGGGAGAAGCCGTATTCATGTTCACAGTGTGGCAAGTGTTTTACTATAAAACAAACTTTGGTCACACATCAAAGAACTCACACAGAGGAGAAACTATTTTCATGTTCAGAATGTGGGAAATGTTTTAACCATAAATCAGCTCTTGTTATACATAAGAGAATCCACACAGGTGAGAAGCCATATTCATGTTCAGAATGTGGAAAATGTTTTGCTGTTAAACAAAATCTGGTCTCACATGAAAGAACTCATACACCGGAGAAGCCATTTTCATGTTCACAATGTGGGAAATGTTTTAGGCAGAAATCCGAACTTGCTAAACATGAGAGAATCCACAGAGGGGAGAAGCCATTTTCATGTTCAGAATGTGGCAAATGTTTTGCTGAAAAACAAATATTGGTTACGCATCAAAAAACTCACACAGGAGGGAAACCATTTTCATGTTCAGAATGTGGAAAATGTTTTGCACATAAATCATATCTTTTTAAACATCAACAAAGTCACACAGGGAGGAACCTATTTTCATGCTCAGAATGTGGGAAATGCTTTACAGATAAATCATACCTTGTAATACATCAAAGGATTCACACAGGTGAAAAGCCATTTTCATGTTCAGAATGTGGGAAATGTTTTGCTGGAAAACAAAGTCTGGTCAGACACCAAAGAACTCATACAGGAGAGAAGCCTTTCTCTTGTTCAGAATGTGGAAAATGTTTTGCTTTAAAAACAACTCTGGTCATACATCAAAGAATTCACACAGGGGGGGAACTATTTTCATGTTCAGAATGTGGGAAATGTTTTTACCATAAATCAACTCTTGTTACACATCAGAAAATCCACAAAGGGGAGATGCCATTTTCATGTTCAGAATGTGGGAAATGTTTTGCTGTTAAACAAACTCTGGTCTCACATTACAGAACTCATACACAGGAGAAGCCATATCTGTGTTCCGAATGTGGGAAATGTTTTAGACAGAAATCAGATCTTGTTAAACATGAGAGAATCCACACTGGGGAGAAGCCATATTCATGTTCAGAATGTGGTAAATGTTTTGCTAAAAAATATGCCCTGGTTACACATCAAAGAACTCACACAGGCGAGAAGCCATTTTCATGATCAGAATGTGGGAAATGCTTTATAAATAAATCATACCTTGTCATACATCAAAGAACTCACACAGGCGAGAAGCCATATGCTCATAATGTGGGAAACATTTTGGACATAAATCATATCTTGTTACACATCAGAGAGTTCACACAGGAGAGAAGCCGTATTCATGTTCAGCATGTGGGAAATGTTTTGTCCAGCGATCAAATCTTATTAAGCATAAAAAAACTCATACATTTCATTTCTTTACTGTCAATACATTAAGTAGAAACTAAAATATAGAATAGTACACACATGGTAAATCACATCAAATACAAGAATAGGGGGAAGCAATTTTCAACACTAGATGATAGTTAAAAAATATGTAAATACCAGAAATACCTTCTTTTATAAAAAAAAAACAACAACACAGAATTTAGATTACATACCTATATATTAACCCTGTGAGTGCAATATTAATGTATATAACTGTGCCATATATTTAAGTAGTGAATTAGTGGTGAGTTAATGTTTGGAACATACTTTTGTATTAATGAAACAAAACAAGTTTACAACTGGCCTCTGCCAAAATGTCTGCATAAGGGCACCAGCTAAAACCGCAAACATAATTGACATGTGAATTTGGAAAAAGTCTGCAAAGTGTACACAAGATTTGTGTAATCTCATAAACTATGCTGGTACTGTTCTACTCTGCGGTTTTTCCACACTGGAATCTGCGTGGAAAATACCAGAATAGGTCAAGATTCAGTCGTTCTCTACTCGCATCGCATCCTGATAGAAAACTCACTTGTGTCAAACAGCCCTAGCCTTTTTTAGACAATTATTTTGTGGACGCTACAGCCAGCGGATTGTCTTCCTCTGTAACAGGACAGTTAGTATGTTCATCCACGATCCTCCAGGAATACGACAGCTACGGATCAGGTCAGTTTTTCGATGTTTGAACATACTATTTTCCTTGTAAGTCTTCTTGGGGAAAACAATACCATTAATGATGAATTATACTCAGATAATGGTATATCCTCTAGTGCGACAAAATACAGGCTCCACCAATGGTTGGATTTTAAAAGGTATATAGGAGCATGATTACTTTCTGTATATTGCCTTTCGTTGGTAAAAGGTTGTCCGCAGCCCGTAAATATCATTTTCTTTAGGTAAACCCTTGTATTAAGCAGATGGGGAAACGTTCTGTCCTTTGTTCTTGAGTCTTAAAACTTGTTACAAATCACTAATAAACATTTTCTTTTATAATGTATATCTGTTTGAGCTTTTTGTTCTTTATTCTTTAGTTGTTAACATTTTGCCTAACAACCTGTGAAGCCACCATGGATCATTACCACACATTCTCTTTTTTAAAGTAATCCTTTTATAAGTGATAATTGTATTGAACATATAAAGCCAGAGTCAGGCTCATAAGTGTCCAGTCCATCCATCTCATCACTATAGTTCTGTATGCTAGGAAAATAATCTTACATAGCCATATACATATATGATGACGCTACTGCTCCTCATCAAGAAGACCCAACAGCCACAGCTCAGGGGTACTGGTGCTGGAGATCAGATCACCTCAGAAAGAAGACTGATTTCTGACCACAACATATGAATGGAAGATTAGATGCATAAAATCCACATCGATCTCATATAAGAACTATAGCTATTCAAAAAGTCTTAAAGTGTAACTGTCGTATTTGTTTTTATTTGCTAGTTTTTGAGAGCTAGGCATGTATACCTGAGTTAGTCTGTCAATGATTGTCAAAAGATCTGTAATTATCTTATAATTACAGCTTTCATTAATGTCCTCTGTCCCTTTCCACTGCTCCCTTAAAAGACAGTTGCTAGGGCTTGTCTGTCTCTGGCTAAGACAGGAAGACAGAGGGGCGGTCCTTCACACTGCATGCCTGCATTAGGCTTCAGAGAAGGCGTGTCTCTCAGTAATCCAATCTGATTGGCTGGCAGGGAGCTGCTGGCTACAGCAAGTGTGTATGTGAAGTGAGGGAAAGCAGTTTTGGCCTCAGAGAACTGGCAGAGGGGCCATCTTGAGAAGGCCCTAATATTGTAAATGTTTAAACAGCTGTAACTAAGGGAAACAGGTGGTATGTGAAGAAACTAAAGATTGCTTTATGCATAATGCTGCTGCAGCAGTAACATATGCTAAAATAGATTTTTTTTTTATGAAAACATGACAGTTACCCTATAAGGCTGTAGTACACAGCAGTAGCAGATGATTGTCAGGAGGGAAGATTTGGATTGCGCTAACGGAAGGGTTAAAGAATGTTAAAATTAATAAACTTTATTAGTCATCAATTAAAAAGGCGGGACAAGTATCATTAATCCTCAATAATTGTAGATGTGTGAAATAGCAAAACACAACTAGTCACAGGTGGGCTAAGGAGCGACAAGAGGTAGGACAGAAGACTGCGACAATTAGGTCATATCCTTCCTACACACTCCTGCCAACATCTGCTCCTGATGAGACAGAGACTGGCGTCTTTGGTGATCTCCTCCCAGAACTTGATCAGGGTATCAGTGAGCTCCTGGACAGTCTGTAGCACTTGTTGGCTGCATTGAATGCACTGATGCAAAATATCCCAGAAGTTTTTTAATTGGATTCAGGTCTGGGGAATGTGAGGGCCAGACAATGACATCAATGCCTTCATCATCTGGGCCACGTAAGGCTGGCATTGTCTAGCACCAGGAGGAACCCAGTGTCACGGAATGTGTACAGGAAACAAGACAACACAAAATGAATATACGACTCACTGGATCCAAAACTAAGGAACAAAAAGGGAGACCCCTGCATAAGACATGGCTCTCTCCCTTACTGCTCAGCCTATGCGAAAATCCCAATGGTAGATGATCGCATATCCTCGTACCTCGACTGTATAACACCTGAACACCCTACAATAGTGAGGGGACACGACCACCGACTCCCTACACTAGATACGGAGGGAGTCAGGGTCACCTGGGATCCAGCAAACAGAAAAACACAAATGAATGCACAACACTTATCTTGTAGAAGACTGAGAAGCAGGATCAGCATGCACACACACTCCAGGAAGAACTATAAACCGCACACTGATGCACTATGGGGAGGAATTTAAAGGGATGCAATCAGTACAACTACATGACAGCTGAGAGAGGCTAACGAGATGAGGAACTGAAAGCAAAACAAAGGAAGCTCAAGGAGGAGGTTCTGAAAGGCATCTGTCAGAGCTTCTCAGATGTCTGGTAGTGACACCCAGTGACTACTACAGAAGGTCTGACAATAGCTGACAGAAGTCGAGGTACCATTGGCTATCATGTGGGGGTTTGTGCAACTATTCATTCCTCCCAAGACCATCACTGACCCCTTCCCCCAAACTAGTCATGATGACTGACTTTACAAGCAGCATAATGTTCAGTACTGAATCTCCAGACTCTTTCCCATTTATTACATGTGCTCATTGTGAACCAGCTCTCATCTGTGAAGAGCATGGGGTGCCAATGGCAATCCTGCCAATTCTAGTGTTTTCTAGCAAATCCCAATCGAGCTGCGTGGTTTTGGGCTGTGAGAACAGGTCCTACTACAGGACTTCAGGCCCTCAGGCTTAGAGATGAGCAAATTTCTTTAACTTTTTTCAGGCCTAATTATAACGAATCCAGAAGATCCAATTTTGTTATAAATAAATGTGATAGACCCCCATATCAGATCAGAACCCCATATCAGACCTCAGGTGAGACCCCCTATCAGACCTTTATGTTAGACCCCCCCATGTCAGACCTCAGATAAACCACTACAGGACCGCCGCACGCAGGATCGCGTCCTGGCGGCGGCTCTGTTATTCCTCCTGGACGCGCCGGCGCGTCCTCTCGCGAGACGCGAGATTTCGGGAAGAGCCGGCCCGCGCATGCGCATTGCGGGCCAGCAAAAGTTAAAGAAGTATTTCGTCACCAGCCTGCCAGCCAATGATCATCGCTGGCAGGCTGGTGATTTTCAAAAAAACAAATCAGTAGCCATTTAACACGTTATATTTATAAATATAAGGTGTTAAATGGCTTCTGTGCTCCTCTACTGGTCCTTTTCGTCGGTTGGTCCCAGCAGAGGAGCACCGTTCACAGTGAGTACACCAAACAGTACGCTTAGCCCCCAGATCACCCCCCCATCACCCCAATTAACCTCTTGATCGCCCCTGTCAATCACCTAGTGAAAGGGAAAAAAGTGATCAGTGTAAACTGTCACTTTTTTTTTTCCACTAGTATTGACGGTTAGGTTTAGGATAGTTTAGGCCCCTTTGTTAGGCAGTTAGCGTCGGTTAGAGCCCAGCCCACCGCACCGCAGTCACTGATTCGCTGATTAGCGTATCGCTAATCAGCATTTGTACTTTTATAGATCACAGTCAGATCTATAATAGTATTAGTGTCACCTTAGCTCGCCCTCCCCTCACTGCACATTCACTTCACAAGCGCTGCGGCGATAAAAAAGAAAAATCAGTTTTGATATTTTTTATCATTCGCAGCGGCCTCCGGTACTTCGCTAGCCTCCCATTTGTAAGACAGGCTTGCTTTTTTTCTTGGGTAGTCTCAGAGAATACCCCCTAAATTTAGTTGTCCAAATGGCAAATAAGGGGTATTCTTCTGAAGAGGCCTACAGGCTTCTGACCCAGTCGGATGAGGAATGGGAACCCTCATCTGACGAATCCAGCGGGTCAGAATACGAACCTGTAGAAAGCAGTGGCAGTCTGACCCAAAGTTCGGACGAGGAGGTTGAGGTCCCTGATACCACCAGGCGTACCCGGCCCCGTGTTGCTAGACCACAGGTTGCCCAGGATCCGCTTCAAGGGCAGCAGAGTGGAGCTGGCGCTGTCTGATTACGCGGTGAGGCATACACCAGCAGCGCATCCCATCCTGGACCTAGTACCAGCACTGCCGTACAACCTGGTGAAGTGGCGAGCACCAGAAGGGCAGTTGAAGCTGGTACGGTGGCACGTGCATTAGTTCCCCCGTCGCAGCCACCGCACAGACAGGCCCGTAGAGCCTCTAGAGTCCCTGAGGTGCTGGCAAACCCTGATTGGCAGCCCCCAACTTCAGCCGCACCAGTAGTTCCCCTTTTCACCGCCCAGTCTGGAGTTCGGGTTGAGACAGCTCAGATCGGATCGGCACTGTTTTTTTTTTAGCTGTTCTTGACTGCGGAGCTGTTGGACTTAGTCGAGGCAGAAACAAACCGGTATGCCACTCAATTTATAGCCGCCAACCCAGGAAGCTTTTATGCTCAGTCTTTCCGGTGGAAACCCATCCAAGTTTCCGAAATTAAAACTTTTCTGGGCCTTCTCCTCAACATGGGCCTAACAAAAAATCATGAATTGCGGTCATATTGGTCCACGAACCCAATTCATCACATGCCCATGTTCTCTGCTGCCATGTCCAGGACACGATTTGAGACCATCCTGCGTTTCCTGCACTTTAGTGACAACAGCACCTTTCGTCCCAGAGGCCACCCAGCTTTCGACCGGCTCCACAAAATTCGGCCCCTCATAGACCACTTTAACACCAAATTTGTATACCCCTGAGCAAAACATCTGCGTAGACGAGTCCCTTATACATTTTACTGGGCGCCTTGGCTTCAAACAATACATCCCAAGCAAGCGCGCCCGGTATGGGGTCAAATTGTATAAGCTCTGTGAAAGGGCCACAGGCTATACGCACAAATTACGTGTCTATGAGGGTAAAGATCAGACCCTGGAGCCGGTCGGTGTCACCCTTATTTGGCAAGGGGCACCATCTTTATGTGGACAATCTTTACACAAGTGTGCCCCTCTTCAGGCATTTGTTTTTAGAACAGATTGGCTGCTATGGCACTGCGTGACCTAGTCGCCGGGGCTTCCCCCAACGGCTCGTTACCACCCGTCTTGCAAGGGGGGAGAGGGCTGCCTTGTGTAACGAAGAACTGTGAAATGGAGAGACAAACGTGACGTTTACATGCTCTCCTCCATTCACACAGACACGACAATCCAAATTGAATGAGCAACCAGTGTCATTGAAAAGCCCCTCTCGGTCCATGACTATAATTCGCTCATGGGAGGGGTGGACTTCAATGACCAGATGTTGGCTCCCTATTTACTTTCCCGCAGAACCAGACGCTGGTATAAGAAGGTGTCTGTATATTTGATTCAATTGGCTGTATATAATAGTTTTGTTCTCTACAGTAAGGCTGGGAGAACAAGATCCTTCCTCAAATTTCAGGAAGAGATCATCGAGAACCTCCTGTATCCAGGAGGTTCCGTGGCCCCATCCACCAGTGTAGTGAGCCGTCTACACGAGCGACATTTCCCCAGTGTCGTTGCTGGTACGTAAAACCAACCGCCACCCCGAAAAAAATGTGTCTGTATCAGGAGTGGAATAAGGCGTGACACCCGCTATTTCTGTCCTGACTGCCCTGACCACCCTGGGGGTGTTTCCGGAAGTACCACACACAGGTACACTTAGCATAGGGTTTGCATCTCACAGGACAGGCACACAGGGCTATTAGGGCCCATTCACACAGAGCTGCTGCAAACCTCTCCTTTCACCTGGGACAAAGTGCATAATGTACTTCGCCACATCTTTGGTCGATTTGCGCTTTGCACATTGTCCCATGGGGAAGGAGAGGTTTGTCCTATAAAAGGTAAAAAAAGCAAAACAAAAAAAAATCACCGGTAAGCAAAAAAGTTTAATGTTCTGTTTTCAAAGTTCTTAAAAGTTAATGTTCTGTTCAATGTTATTATAAAGTTCATGTTAATAAATTTATTGCGTTGCAGCCTGGTTTGTCTTGTTTTTTTTTACCTTCTAGGTAGACCAACCGATCGACTAGCTGCAGCACTGATGTGCATTCTGACAGAAGCATTGCGCTGCTGTCAGATTACACAAAAGTCGGTGTATGCGGTGCTGCAAGACGAGATTTCTCCTCTGCAGTAAAAAAGATATGTTTGCCGAGGCTTATCAGCTGAGGGGGCGGCGGTGTTCATATGCTTTGGCAAACACTTTGTATATATAAAAAAAAAAAAAAACGGCAATGATTTATCCATCCACATCGATTGATGTGAATGGAGAAATCGGGTTTGCCAGGGCATACGAGCTAAGTGGGTATGGATGTAGGGCGGAGCTCCTATGTCCTGGCAGACGCCTTTCTCCTCCTTTTTTTTTTTTTGGGCAGAGATTTTTTCATCCACATTGATCGATGCGAATGAAGAAATCTGTGCCGTTCATTTTTACTTTCAGCCCAGAGGCTGAACGGAAAAAAAAAAAAAATCTCATTACCTGTATGCTCAATATAAGGAGAATAGCAGAAACTCCTAATGCTGGCCATACATGTAATGATTGTGGAGACCCTCAAATACCAGGGCAGTACAAACACCCCACAAATGACCCCATTTTAGAAAGAAGACACCCTAAGGTCTTCGCTGATGGGCATAGTGAGTTCATAGATGTTTTTATTTTTTGTCACAAGTTAGCGGAAAATTATGTTTGTTTTTTTTGTTATTTTTTTCTTACAAAGCCTCATATTCCACTAACTTGTGACAAAAAATAAAAACTTCCATGAACAAATGCCTTGGGGTGTCTTCTTTCCAAAATGGGGTCACATGTGGGGTATTTATACTGCCCTGGCATTTTAGGGGCCCTAAAGCGTGAGAATAAGTCTGGAATCCAAATGTCTAAAAATGCCCTCCTAAAGGGAATTTGTGCCCCTTTGCGCACCTAGGCTGCAAAAAAGTGTCACACATGTGGTATCGCCGTTCTCAGGAGAAGTTGGGCAATGTGTTTTGGGGTGTCTTTTTACATATACCCATGCTGGGTGAGCGAAATATCTCTCTAAAATGACAACTTTGTATAAAAAAAATGTGAAGGTGCTCTTTAGAATTTATGCCCCTTTGCCCACCTAAGCTGCAAAAAAGTTTCACACATGTGGTATCGCCGTACTCAGAAGAAGAGTTTTGGGGTGTATTTTTACATATACCCATGCTGGGTGAGAGAAATATCTCTCTAAAAGTCAACTTTTCACATTTTTTTATACGAAGTTGTCATTTTAGAGAGATATTTCTCTCACCCAGCATGAGTATATGTAAAAAGACACCCCAAAACACTTCTCCCGAGTACAGCGATACCACATGTGTGACACTTTTTTGCAGCCTAGGTGGGAAAATGGGCACAAATTCTAAAGAGCACCTTTAGGATTTCACAGGGCATTTTTTACAGATTTGGATTTCAAACTACTTCTCACGCATTAGGGCCCCTAAAATGCCAGGGCAGTATAAATACCCCACAGGTGACCCCATTTTGGAACTAAGACACCCGAAGGTATTTCGTGATGGGCATAGTGAGTTCATGGAAGTTTTTATTTTTTGTCACAAGTTAGTGGAATATGAGACTTTGTAAGAAAAAAAAACAAAAACATTTTCCGCAAACTTGTGACAAAAAATTAAAACTTCTATGAACTCACTATGCCCATCAGCGAATACCTTAGGGTGTCTACTTTCCGAAATGGGGTCATTTGAGGGGTGTTTCTACTGTCTGGGCATTGTAGAACCTCAGGAAACATGACTTCAAAATGCGGAAATTCACATTTTTGTACCATAGTTTGTAAACGCTATAACTTTTGCGCAAACCAATAAATATACACTTATTGCATTTTTTTTTATCAAAGACATGTAGAACAATAAATTTAGATACAAATTTATATAGAAATGTAGTTTTATTTGAAAAATCTTACAACTGAAAAATGTCATTATTTTGCAAATAAATCGGTAAATTTCGATTAATAACAAAAAAAGTTAAAATGTCAGCAGCAATGAAACACCACCAAATGAAAGCTCTATTAGTGAGAAGAAAAGGAAGTAAAATTTGGGTGGTAAGTTGTATGACCGAGCAATAAACGGTGAAAGTAGTGTAGTGCCGAATTGTAAAAAGTGGTCTGGTCATTAAGGGGGTTTAAGCTAGGGGAGCTGAGGTGGTTAAACCCCATTAAACGTCCATGTCAGACACCCCCCCCCCCCCCCCCAATATCAAACCTCAGGCCAGACTCCATTAGACCTCCATGTCAGACCCCCCAAGTATCTGACCTTAAAATAAATAAAGTAACTTACCTCTACTGCTCCGCCCTAAGGGCCCTTTCACGTGAGGTGAACGCATTGCACCCGCACTGAATCCGGACCCATTCGTTTCTATGGGGCTGTGCACATAAGCTGTGATTTTCATGCATCACTTGTGCGTTGCGTGAAAATCGCAGCATGCTCCTCTTTGTGCGTTTTTCACGTAACGCAGGCCCCATAGAAATGAGTAAGGTTGCGTGAAAATCGCAAGCATCCGCAAGCAAGTGCGGATGCGGTGCGATTTTCACGCACGGTTGCTAGGTAACGATCGGGATGGAGACCCGATCATTATTATTTTCCCTTATAACATGGTTATAAGGGAAAATAATTTTACTTAGCCCTATTTACTTAGCATAATCCACTTGTTTGCGCAGCCGGCATCTCTTCTGTCTTCATCTGTGAGCAATAGGACCTTTGATGACGTCACTGCGTTCATCACATGGTCCGTCACATGAGCCATCACCATATCAAAGGTCCTATTCCTCACAGAAGGTCCTATTCCTCCCAGATGCCGGCTGCGCAAACAAGTGGATTAAGGTGAGTTAAATTATTATAATTTTTTTTAACCCCTCCAGCACTATTGTACTATGCATTCTGTATTCACTACAACTAACCCAAACCTGAACTTCTGTGAAGAAGTTTGGGTCTGGGTACCACAGTCAGTTTTTTATCACGCACGTGCAAAACACATTGCACCCGCGCAATAAAAACTGAACATCGGAACGCAATCGCAGTCAAAACTGATTGCAATTGCGTTCCTACTCGCGCGGGTTTGCCGCAATGCACCGGGACACATCCGGACCTAATCCGGACACGCTCATCTGCAAGGCGTCTTACTCTCCAGGTCTGGCAGTCTCTTCAGGCATTCTCAGCTCTCATCTGCTCGGGGCCCGCGCTGCACTGTCACCTGAATGCCTGCAGCGTCAGGTCATAGTATGTGCACTACGGTCCCGATGCTGTATGCAGTCATGACAGTGTGCTGTGGCCTGGAGGAGGGGTGAGTACATTGCTCACAACACTTCACTCCCGCGCCTCCTTCATGCTAGTGAGCACTTCCATAGTCGAAGCTCTCAATAGTATTCACTTTATAAGATTCACTGCATCTTATAAAGGAAAAAATATAGGACCACTTGCAAGGGGAGCCCCCCTGGCTTATGGGCCCAGTCGAAACTGCGACCTCTGTGATGCCTCAGTATGACATAATTTTCTTGGTTGGAATCATAATGCCTATGACGTGTCTACATCATTCCTGCTGATTACCTAAGGATGACTGCAAGGCATTATGGGTGAACCAACCAACCATCAACATGTTCTTATTGCAGAAAGCCCTGCTGTCGGCCTTTATTAGTGGTTGCCCGAGCAGGGATCTAGGAAAGTCTCTTTAATTTTTGTGTACCTTGCCACAAGCTATAGTACTTCTGGAACGTAGGGCTTAAATAGTGGAATGCTGGTGTAATAGAGGTGGTAACCCTGATCCAGAAGGGGGGTCCCACACATTTTCCCACTACTAGGACAGGGGATATTCTGGGGGTTCAATCTGGGTGTCCTTCTCTTCATAAACCTGGAACCTGTGGGTAAACCCAGACATACTCTCACACAGTCTATCCATTTTTATGCCACACCTTGCACACTTGCAGGGCAGCTACTGGCAGTAGAGATGGCCTTGCAGTTCGCCGGCGGTCGTTTCGCAGCAAACTTTGCGTGTTCGCGTTCCACCGAACATGCGAACATATGGAGAAATTCGCACCCGCCATATTCTTTTACATTGTGAAGAACTTTGACCCGTGACACATCCACCAGGTGGTACAGGACAGCCAATTGAGACATTTCAGCACATGGACGTTCCCCCTACCTTATAAATAAACCTGATCTGGCCGCCATTTTACATTCAGTGTTTTGCCAGTGTAGGGAGAGGTTGCTGTGTGGAGCAGGGACCGGCTGTTAGGGACACCAAACGCTAGCTAATAGGGCCACAAAAGTCCTTTTAAGCACTGGTATAGGTGTGCTATCTATAGGTGTGATACACAGAGGGGTGCGATATACTTATAATATACTTTTATAATGAGTCAAAAACACACAGATCTATATAGTGATCACCTGGAAGTCAGGGGCCTCGGGGCTTACTAGGGCCATTTTTATATAGGGTAAGATTCCAGACGGGGTCGCTCTTATCAGGGCGGGTGGTCTGTGGTTAGGCTATCAGGGCCAGAATAGCACCCCCTGTAGGGCAATATCAGGGACAGTTCTTTGCCCACCCTGTCCTTCAATACCACATCATCATCTAGCCCAGGGGTGGATGGTTTTTGCTTTCCCTCCGGGATTCATGGATGTGCACTGGAACCCCCCGGATTGTGGTAGGACATATGGTTTCTGATTTGGTGCCGCCGAGCAATTGTTATTGCCGACCACATCTATGCTTTTTGCTTAACTTTAATAATTTAATTTATTTTCATTTTAAAGGATATATTTTCCATTCACACGTCCGCAAAATGGGTCTGCATCCGTTCCGCAATTTTACGGAACGGGTGCAGACCCATTCATTTTCATGGGGGCCGGAATGTGCTGTTCGCATCCGCATTTACGGATCCACACTTCCGTATCTGTGCTTCCGTTTCCGCCAAAAAATAGAACATGTCCTATTCTTGACCGCAAATGCAGACAAGATTAGGCATTTTCTATTATAGTGCCGGTGATGTGCGGTCCACAAATTGCGGAATGCACATTGCCGGTGTCCGTGGTTTGCGGATCCGCAAAACACTTACGGACGTGTGAATGGACCCTCATAGTAGCATTATTAAGGGTTACGTTTTATCTTTATGTATATTCTAATGGATTGCCTTCCGTGTACAATGTTATAATATACTCTCTATGTTAGACAGTATATTATAGTGCATCTGTATTGTGCGGCAGTTGTGTGCGGTTCTGCTGCGATACTGCCGGTATATAGAGGGACAAGCGTTATTGGAACAACTAATTTCTACTGGTGTGATATACCAGTCGCCCCCCGGGGTGCTATATACCAATATACTTTCTTTATAGCGCATTTGGGTACTGTATAGTGCATTTGCGCATGCGTGTACGCGAAAATTATATTGCTAATATTTCGCATTGGAAATATGGTTTCCGAGATATTGCGCGCTTGATTTGCTGAAACCCCGCCCATTTTCCACCCCATGTTCTTAAATTTCAAAAATAAATACACCATTCGTTTGTGCTGTGTTTGTGCTGGCTTGTGCCGCAAAAATGAACGTTTGCGCCGCTTTGGTTTCCGAGATATTGCGCGCTTGATTTGTTGAAACCCCGCACATTTTCCACCCCATGTTTTTAACCCTGACTCTAGACCCCCCAGGTGTGCTGCAGCTTGCCCCCCTCCCGCCCTTCCACAACTTTTTTGGGGGGCACAAGCATATTATTACGCTGACTGTGGCCGGGGCTCTTAGCATCCGGCCACTGTTAGCGCATCGCACACCCCACCGCTGATCAACTTCGGACGGTTAATCAGCGAGTTTGAATTTTTGGGCCTTTTCTTTTATTTTTTTATTTTTTTGTCTGTTAGGTTTAGGGTAAGTTCGCGAACACCCATCCCCCCACACACACGCACACCAAATAAAGTTTATCACGCGCACACACACTCCCCTATGGCCCACCGGATGTTCTCGGCTAAGGAGGCATATGCCCAGCTTGCCTCCGAGTCCGAGAGCCCCAGTGAGGACGAGGATGACCCCACTTTCCTTTTGTCATCCGCGTCCTCCTCATCATCTAGCGATGATGATTAGACCCCAAGGCGGCGGAGCAAGGGGACCGCCATGCTAGGGACCCTGTGGCCCACACTAGTACGAGAAGCTTCGGGGCTCGTACTAGTTTTCCGGACCACCAGTTAAGTCCACCGGAGCGTCCTACCGGTAAACTTGTCTGGTATACCCAAGAGCGTTTTGAGCCTGTGATTCCTGATTTTGTAGGCCAACCAGGAATCCAGATTTCCACAGTGGGCCTCACTGAATACGACTACTTTAGTCTTTTTTTCAGTGACCCCTTTGTGAATCTGAAGTTGGAGCAGACCAACCTGTATGCCCCACAGTTCATTGCTTAACATCCGGGCTCCTTTTTGGCTAGGCCCGGTGGCTGGACTCCGGTCTGTGCAGCCAAGATGAGGACGTTTTGGGGCCTCGTGCTGCACATGGGCCTAGTCAAGAAACCTAGTGTCAGGCATTACTGGAGTGGGGACGTCCTCTACCAGACCCCACTTTACAATTATGCAGATAATGCAGCATGTCCCCCCCCAAGGTGATTCTGCCTATGACCGCCTGTACAAAATCAGGCCGGTCATCGATCACTTTGGGGCCAAATTTGTGCAGGTCTATGTACCTGGAAGGGAATGCGCGGTTGATGAGTCTCTCATTGCTTTTAAGGGGAGACTCATTATCTGCCAGTATGTTCCCTCTAAGCGGGGAAGGTATGGCGTGAAGCTGTACAAACTTTGTGAGAGTACCTCAGGGTGCACTTACAAGTTTCGTGTGTACGAGGGGCGAGATTCCCGTATTCAACCCCCAGAATGTCCCCCCACTCTGGGTGTTAGCGGGAAACTTGTGTGGGACCTTATGTTCCCACTGCTAGATAAGGGTTACCACCTTTACATGGATAACTTTTATACTAGTATCCCCTTGTTCCTGTCTCTCGCCGCCAGATCCACGACCGCTTGTGGGACTGTGCGGAAAAATCAACGCAGCCTCCCCACCCACCTCTTCCAGGTACCTATCCCTAGGGGTGAGACCCGTGCCCTTACCACTGGAAACCTGTTGCTGGTCAGATATAAGGACAAGAGGGATGTCCCTATGCTGTCCACAATTCACGGTAACGGCATCACCCCTGTCCCTGTGCGAGGTACCGCAGCAACGGTCCTCAAGCCCGATTGCATCGTCAACTACAATCGGTATATGGGAGGAGTTGATCTCCCTGATCAAGTCCTCAAGCCATACAACCCGGGCATGGTATAAAAAAAGTTGCGATTTGCTTGGTGCAGGTTGCCTTGTAGAACTCTTTTGTGCTGTCCCGGAGCGCTGGCAACACAGGGACATTCCTTCAGTTCTATGAGGCAGTCCTCAAGTCCCTGATCTTTTCTGACCGGAAAAGAGCAGGCCAGAGTACCTCAGGAACTGGAGGCGCCCGGATCGTCCCTGGCCAACACTTTCCAGGTGTGGTCCCCTATACTGGAAAGAAGGGCGGACCCAACAAAGGTGTCGAGTGTGTCACAGGAGGGGGATACGGAAGGACACCACTACTCAGTGTGACACGTGCCCCGATCATCCGGGTCTCTGCATTATTGGTTGCTTCAGGGAGTACCACACTTCCATGGAGTACAAAATTTATGTTCCCCTTCCCCATTTTAGCCACTGACAATCAGATAAAAAACTATGGTTTCACACAAGCGAGTTTTCCGCGCGGGTGCAATGTGTGACGTGAACGTTTTTGCACCCGCACTGAATCCTGACCCATTCATTTCAATGGGGCTGTGCACATGAGCGTTGTTTTTCACGCATCAGTTCTGCGTTGCGTGAAAATCGCAGCATGCTATATATTCTGCATTTTTCACGCAGCCCTGGCTCCATAGAAGAGAATGAGGCTGCGTGAAAAACGCATTGCATCCGCAAGCAAGTGCGGGTGCGATGCGTTTTTCACTGATGGTTGCTAAGAGATGTTGTTTGTAAACCTTTAGTTTTTTATCACGCGCGTGAAAAACGCATCAAAACGCATTGCACCCGCGCGGAAAAAACTGAACGCAATCGCAGACAAAACTGACTGAACTTGCTTGCAAAATGGTGCGAGTTTCACTGAACGCACCCGGACCTAAGGCTACTTTCACACTAGCGTTCGGCTGTCCGCTCGTGAGCTCCGTTTGAAGGCTCTCACAAGCGGCCCCGAACGCATCCGTCCAGCCCTAATGCATTCTGAGTGGACGCGGATCCGCTCAGAATGCATCAGTCTGGCGGCGTTCAGCCTCCGCTCTGCTCAGCAGGCGGACACCTGAACGCTGCTTGCAGCCTGGCCGTGCGGAGGCGTGCGGATCCGTCCAGACTTATAATGTAAGTCAATGGGGACGGATCCGTTTGAAGATGCCTCAATAATGTAAAGTCTGGACGGATCCGTCTGAGGCTACTTTCACACTTAGAAATTTTTTGACAATATAATGCAGACGGATCCGTTCTGAACGGAGCCACCGTCTGCATTATATGAGCGGATCCGTCTCAGACGGATCCGCTCTGAACGCTAGTGTGAAAGTAGCATAATCCGTCACGCTCGTGTGAAAGGGGCCTAAGTGTTTTTTTTATTTTATTTGGGGACTGATGGAGGCACTGGAGGCTGATATGATGCACTGGGGGCTGAAGAGAGGCTGCTGGGGGCCTGAAATATGGCACTGGGGGCTGATATGAGGCACTGCAGGGCTGAAGAGAGGCATTGGGGGCTGATATGATGCACTGGGGGCTGAAGAGAGGATGCTGGGGGGCTGATATGAGGCACTGGGGGCTGAAGAGAGGCTGCTGGGGGCCTGAAATATGGCACTGGGGGCTGATATGAGGCACTGCAGGGCTGAAGAGAGGCATTGGGGGCTGATATGATGCACTGGGGGCTGAAGAGAGGATGCTGGGGGGCTGATATGAGGCACTGGGGGCTGAAGAGAGGCTGCTGGGGGCCTGAAATATGGCACTGGGGGCTGATATGAGGCACTGCAGGGCTGAAGAAAGGCATTGGGGGCTGATATGATGCACTGGGGGCTGAAGAGAGGATGCTGGGGGGCTGATATGAGGCACTGGGGGCTGAAGAGAGGCTGCTGGGGGCCTGAAATATGGCACTGGGGGCTGATATGAGGCACTGCAGGGCTGAAGAGAGGCATTGGGGGTTGATATGATGCACTGGGGGCTGAAGAGAGGATGCTGGGGGGCTGATATGAGGCAGTGGGGGCTGAAGAGAGGCTGCTGGGGGCCTGAAATATGGCACTGGGGGCTGATATGAGGCACTGCAGGGCTGAAGAGAGGCATTGGGGGCTGATATGAGGCACTGGGGGGGCTGAATAGAGGCTGCTGGGGGGCTGAAGAGGGGCATTGGGGGCTTATGAGGCACTGGGGCTGATATGAGGCACTGGGGGCTTATGAGGCACTGGGGCTGATATGAGGCACTGGGGGCTGATATAAGGCACTGTGGCTGAAGAGTGGCATTGGGGGCTGAAGAGTGGCACGGGGGCTGATATGAGGCACTGGGGGCTGAAGAGTGGCATTGGGCTGATATGAGGCACTGGGGGCTGATATGAGGCACTGGGTGGCTGAAGAGTGGCACTGGGGCTGATATGAGGCACTGGGGGGCTGAAGAGTGGCATTGGGGCTGATATGAGGCACTGGGGGGCTGAAGAGTGGCATCGGGGCTGATATGAGGCACTGGGGGGCTGAAGAGTGGCATTGGGGCTGATATGAGGCACTGGGGGCTGACATGAGGCACTGGGTGGCTGAAGAGTGGCACTAGGGCTGATATGAGGCACTGGGGGGCTGAAGAGGGGCACTGGGGCTGATATGAGGCACTGGGGGCTGAAGAGGGGCACTGGGGCTGATATGAGGCACTGGGGGCTCTTATCTGAAGTCTGATTGGGGGTCATTCACATTGGGATCTGATCTGAGGTCTTATTGGGGCTGTCAGCTGAGGTCTGATTAACATTGGGGGTCTGACCTCAGGTGTAATAAAAATATTTTTTTCTTTTTGTCCCCCTCTAAAACCTCGGTGCGTCTTATGGGCCGGAGTGAAAAATACGAGTACATTTAAAAATGATTTCTTCTCCCTTCATTATATTGATAGTGCGGGTCTGTATGTATATATGTGTGTGTGAGTATATAATACATACATACACGCGTGCACGTGTTTGTGCTTTAGGGCGCACACCCTAATGCAATAGGCTGCGCACACCTATGGTCTTTCTGTTCAACTTATCAGATATTGGGGGGGAGGCTCCAATCCTCTGCAGCGACCCCCAGGATATAATACTGAGGGTAAGAGCCAATATGGCGTCTTATCTTTGTCATATCACAAAGAGCCACAGCCTGGAGACTGACTCCTCCCACACATGATCACATGGTCATGACATCACCACAGGTCCTTTACCTCCGCCAGCAGCACAGCCTGGAGACTGATTCCTCCCACACATAGTCACATGGTCATGACGTCATGAAAGGTCCTTTATCCCAGTCGTCTCCCTACTCCCTCATAAATGTAGCGTCCATTGTCTGTCAGGATTACTGGGCAGGGGGGACATTAACCCTTTCACTGCGAGCTTCGGTCTCATCTGTACAAGAGGCAGCGACGTCTTCTCCTGACTACTGAGCTCAGTAACCTTCCATTACTGGTTCAGGGATTTCCCCGTCACTCATTGGTCAGGTGATGTGTCAGTCTGCCATTAGTGACCAATCAGAGTTCCCCTTCAGTCTTCCCCCCAGCAACCTATAAGCAGTGACCTGCGGGGGGCGGGATCAGGAGTGAGAGGACAGAGCAGGACACTGGAGGCTCCTGTGGTAAGTGATGGGACGGCGTCCGGATACTGGGACTGGGAGGACTTTTCTCCTGGGGCCCCTGCTCCTGTCCTGCCTCCTCCACCATCATAGAAGGGTCCCTGCTCCTGTCCTGCCTCCTCCACCATCATAGAAGGGGCTCCTGTCCTGCCTCCTCCACCATCATAGAAGGGGCCCCTGCTCCTGTCCTGCCTCCTCCACCATCATAGAAGGGGCCCCTACTCCTGTCCTGCCTCCTCCACCATCATAGAAGGGGCCCCTGCTCCTGTCCTGCCTCCTCCATCATCATAGAAGGGGCCCCTGCTCCTGTCCTGCCTCCTCCACCATCATAGAAGGGGCCCCTACTCCTGTTCTGCCTCCTCCACCATCATAGAAGTGGTCCCTTCTCCTGTCCTGCCTCCACCATCATATTACTGGTCTCCTGTCCTGTCTCCTCTACCATCATAGAAGTGGTCCCTGCTCCTCTCCTTCCTTCTCCACCATGATAGAAGGGGCCCCTGCTCCTGTCCTGCCTCCTCCACCATCATAGTGCTGATCCCCAACCTCCTGTCTCCTCCACCATCATAGTGCTGGTCCCCGACCTCCTGTGTCCTGTCTCCTCCACCATCATAGTGCTGGTCCCCGACCTCCTGTGTCCTGTCTCCTCCACCATCATAGTGCTGGTCCCCGACCTCCTGTGTCCTGTCTCCTCCACCATCATAGTGCTGGTCCCCGACCTCCTGTGTCCTGTCTCCTCCACCATCATAGTGCTGATCCCTGACCTCCTGTGTCCTGCCTCCTCCACCATCATAGTGCTGATCCCCGACCTCCTGTGTCCTGTCTCCTCCACCATCATAGTGCTGATCCCTGACCTCCTGTGTCCTGCCTCCTCCACCATCATAGTGCTGGTCCCCGACCTCCTGTGTCCTGTCTCCTCCTCCATCATAGTGCTGGTCCCCGACCTCCTGTGTCCTGTCTCCTCCACCATCATAGTGCTGATCCCTGACCTCCTGTGTCCTGCCTCCTCCACCATCATAGTGCTGGTCCCCGACCTCCTGTGTCCTGTCTCCTCCACCATCATAGTGCTGATCCCTGACCTCCTGTGTCCTGCCTCCTCCACCATCATAGTGCTGGTCCTCGGTCTCCTGTGTCCTGTCTCCTCCACCATCATAGTGCTGGTCCCCGACCTCCTGTGTCCTGTCTCCTCCTCCATCATAGTGCTGGTCCCCGACCTCCTGTGTCCTGTCTCCTCCACCGTCCTAGTGCTGGTCCCTGACCTCCTGTGTCGTTCTGTCTCCTCCACCATCATAGTACTGATCCCCGTCCCCCTGTGTCCTGTCTCCTCCACCATCATAGTGCTGATCCCCGGCCTCCTGTGTCCTGTCTCCTCCACCATCATAGTGCTGGTCCCCGACCTCCTGTGTCCTGTCTCCTCCACCATCATAGTGCTGGTCCCCGACCTCCTGTGTCCTGTCTCCTCCACCATCATAGTGCTGGTCCCCGGCCTCCTGTCCTGCCTCCTCCACTGTCATAGTGCTGGTCCCTGACCTCCTGTGTCGTTCTGTCTCCTCCACCATCATAGTGCTGATGACCAACCTCCTGTCCTGCCTCCTCCACCATCATAGTGCTGATCCCCAACCTCCTGTCCTGCCTCCTCCACTGTCATAGTGCTGGTCTCCGACCTCCTGTGTCCTGTCTCCTCCTCCATCATAGTGCTGGTCCCCGACCTCCTGTGTCCTGTCTCCTCCACCATCATAGTGCTGGTCCCCGACCTCCTGTGTCCTGTCTCCTCCACCATCATAGTGCTGGTCCCCGGCCTCCTGTCCTGCCTCCTCCACTGTCATAGTGCTGGTCCCTGACCTCCTGTGTCGTTCTGTCTCCTCCACCATCATAGTGCTGATGACCAACCTCCTGTCCTGCCTCCTCCACCATCATAGTGCTGATCCCCAACCTCCTGTCCTGCCTCCTCCACTGTCATAGTGCTGGTCTCCGACCTCCTGTGTCCTGTCTCCTCCACCATCATGGTGCTGGTCCCTGACCTCCTGTGTCGTTCTGTCTCCTCCACCATCATAGTGCTGATGACCAACCTCCTGTCCTGCCTCCTCCACCATCATAGTGCTGATCCCCAACCTCCTGTCTCCTCCACCATCATAGTGCTGGTCCCCGACCTCCTGTGTCCTGTCTCCTCCACCATCACAGTGCTGATCCCCGGCCCCCTGTGTCCTGTCTCCTCCACCATCATAGTGCTGATCCCCGGCCTCCTGTGTCCTGTCTCCCACCATCATAGTGCTGGTCCCCGACCTCCTGTGTCCTGTCTCCTCCTCCATCATAGTGCTGGTCCCCGACCTCCTGTGTCCTGTCTCCTCCACCGTCATAGTGCTGGTTCCTGACCTCCTGTGTCGTTCTGTCTCCTCCACCATCATAGTGCTGATCCCCAACCTCCTGTCCTACCTCCTCCACTGTCATAGTGCTGGTCCCCGACCTCCTGTGTCCTGTCTCCTCCACCATCATAGTGCTGGTTCCCGGCCTCCTGTCCTGCCTCCTCCACCATCATAGTGCTGATCCCCGGCCTCCTGTGTCCTGTCTCCTCCACCATCATAGTGCTGGTTCCCGGCCTCCTGTCCTGTCTCCTCCACCATCATAGTGCTGGTCCCCGGCCTCCTGTGTCCTGTCTCCTCCACCATCATAGTGCTGGTCCCCGGCCTCCTGTCCTGCCTCCTCCACCATCATAGTGCTGGTCCCCGTCCTGTGTTCTGTCTCCTCCTCCATCATAGTGCTGGTCCCTGACCTCCTGTGTCCTGTCTCCTCCACCATCATAGTGCTGGTCCCTGACCTCCTGTGTCCTGTCTCCTCCACCATCATAATGCTGGTCCCTGGCTCCTGTGTCTTGCCTCCTCCATCATTATAGTGCTGATCTCCGGCCTCCTATGTCCGGTCTCCTCCACCATCATAATGCTGATCCCCGGCTATAAACAAAGATAACACAACATCTACACTTTATTATCTCCTCTCATGTCTCCTCTTATTGTCTCCAGTAATTGTATTTTACATGGGATTTTGTAGGATTTTTCATCGTCTCATCTTCTTTCTATTCAGGTTCCTACAATATAGGATCCGCTCAGTGGAGATCTTCTATATAAGAACCTTCTCCTGATTGACCTGTCAAGGATGGACAGGGACAGGGACAAGATGGCGGAGAGTATAATAAATCTTACCCTAGAGATCCTCTTCCGGCTTACTGGAGAGGTGAGAGATTCTGATGATGTCACATTACATCATCTTATCTATGTTACTAACAGGTGGCCATGACTGGAGAGGTGAGGGACTCTGGAGGTGTATGGAGTGATATTTATTACTGTGTCTCTCCATAACCAGGACTACACAGTAGCGAAGAAGACCTCTAGTGAGCGCTGTCAGGACCCTGTGTCTGAAGGATGGGGAAGAACCCAGAGCCCAATCATGGAGCCTCCACCTCACCCCCTGATACATGAGGAAATCAATAGAGAGAAGATCCTAGAACTCACCAACAAGATGATTGAGCTGCTGACTGGAGAGGTGGGAATGCTGGGACATTATACAGGAACACTATGAAGGGATCTGGGTGATGACTCTATCATTGTGTTGTCAGGTTCCTATAAGGTGTCAGGACGTCACCATCTATTTCTCCATGGAGGAGTGGGAGTATTTAGAAGAACACAAAGATCAATACAAGGACATCATGATGGAGGATCACCGGCCTCTCACACCACCAGGTAATAGACATGACTAAATCCACACGTCCTCTCATTATCTGTATGTAAGGAATGAATTCAGTCACTGGATGTGTTTCCTACAGTAAAGAAGAAGAGAAAAACACAGGAGAGATGCCCCAGTCCTCTTCTTCCACAGGATGGTTCAGAAGAACATCGCTATATCCCACAGGATGATCAGGTAGATGGAGATAAGGGCATCATGATGGAGGATCACCGACCTCTCACATCACCAGGTAATAGACATGACTAAATCCACACCTCCTCTCATTATCTGTATGTAAGGGATGAATTCAGTCACTGGATGTGTTTCCTACAGTAAAGAAGAAGAGAAGAACACAGGAGAGATGCCCCAATCCTCTTCTTCCACAGGATAATTCAGAAGAACATCGCTATATCCCACAGGATGATCAGGTAGATGGAGATAAGGGCATCATGATGGAGGATCACTGCCCCCTCACACCACCAGGTAATAGACATGACTAAATCCACACGTCCTCTCATTATCTGTATGTAAGGGATGAATTCAGTCACTGGATGTGTTTCCTACAGTTAAGGAAGAGAGAAGAACATCGAAGAGATGTCGCAGTCCTCTCCTCCCACAGGATTATCAGGTAGATGAAGTCCATGTAGTTCATAATGGGCACAGAATCACTTTGGCAATTTTAATAACATGTAATTCTAATTCTCCAGAGATATTTTAGCAGTCATTATTGTTTCATCCATACATGTTGAACCTTTTCATTATGAGTACCTGTCTTGTCAGAGCTTGCTTTCCTGTACAACAAAGGATATCAGTCTCTCCTGTGTGTATGACTTCCTGTGACCTGTAGGATTGCATCATCATTTATCAAATCCCTCCCTCTCTGACACCTCCCCACCAGCTCACCCTTCTTATTTCTCTCTGTGCACCCTATGCATTGATGATTAGAGTTATAAAGCTCGCCTGACTTGCTGTCTATACTATCTGGGTGTGCTAAATCTACAGTCATTTCTATGAGATGCAGCTTTACACTGCTCTACTCTACCACCTTCTGGTAGGAGTAATCAGGGAGAAACCTATCATAAGCAGGAGACAGGGGCGACAGGCTAAAGCTGCATCACTTAGGAAAACACTGAGACTGCAGTGTGACTTAGGACCATTTCTTCTCCCAGAGCTTCTACCAACTCTGCCCCGTGAGGATCGTCCAGTGCTCAAGATCTTGAAAAATATTGGAGAATGGGCCTTTATCTGCCGGTGCCCAGGATGTCGTGCAGGGGTGCAGCATCCTCCACAAGTGTACTGCTCTTCCATTTGATGATATTGAGATTTTAAAAGATCCCCTTGAAAAGAAAGCTGAGGGCTTATAAAAGGAGCCTGGGGACTTCCGGTAGCGCTTGCTGATATGTAAGGTAGCTCTAGAGTGAGCTCCATTCCAGACCCCTCTCGCTTTTTAGGCACTGCTCCAATTTATTATTTCATAAGGGAATTAGTGGAGATTTTTGGTCCATGGACCTTTACCTTCTTAGAAGCGGTAGCCATTCCACAACTTAGAGGGAATGTCCTGCTGCATCGGCCATGCTGAGCAGGATGGTGTCCTCCTGCTTCACTTCTCCAGTGATCAGCAGACCATCTAGCCCCTGTGGAACACAGCGATCAAAGGGAGATGCTGGCAATACAGAGCTGGCCATTGATTATAAACAGCTAGGCATCGACATAGCACGGCGCCTGCCCAAAGACTAATAAGACACCCTGATGACCACGGTCAGAACCTCTTTGCAACGGATGCAAGATCACATTGTCCAACATAATACGTGGTTGGATGAACTCGAGCAACATGTTTTCTGTATGGAAGACGCTTACTCCCAAGTTAATGCTAAACTGAGGGATCTACTTAGGAGAGTGTCACCCTCAAGGACCATATTAAGGACTTGTAGAACCGCTCTCGGTGCAACAGTGTTTGCTTTGTGGTGCTGCTGGAACAAATTAGGCCACAAGAGTCGGGGAAGCTGTTTGAATCGGAGCTACCGGCAGTGCTGAACTAACTGGGCCTTTGCAAGATTGAAAGGGTTCATTGTATTGGACTTCCTTGCGCCTCTGCTCCTCACCTGGGTTCACCAAGAGATGCCAATCACCGTCGACAAGTGATCATGCCTTTTCTGGATTATACAGATAGGGAGGCTATCTTGAGGGCATTTTGGGCCAGAAAATCTGTGCTCCCGCTCAGGGGCCTGGTGCTCCTTCTTGCAGACTTTTCGGCAGCGGTCACTAAGAGGAGGCGCAAAGTTACCAATGTCTGCTCACTTCTTGTCAAGCAGCACATCAGGTTTCAACTACAATAACCGGCAGTCCTTCAGGTGACAACCATAGAAGGAAAAACACTCACCTTCCAGGCTCCACAACAAGCAGAGAACTTCCTGCATTCCCTGGATTCCGCTGTGCCAAAGAAGAAACCTGGGGGTCCACACATACATGCTGGGGATTTGTGGCCCCCCTCCCCTGGGATGTTGTGATCGGAGGTGGTTTAAAGAGCCAGTTTGCCAGATCAGGAGGGCCAAAATCCGCAGAGCTTGTCCACCTCGTTCGGGGAAAGCTGGCAAGAACATCCACACCCCCCAGATTGACTGCAGTGACTTTTTCTTGCTGATGACCAGGATTGTCACCATTTGAGGGATGGTGGGCTTGTTTGTCTGCGCTATAAGAGGTCTAGTATTCTCTGTTTTACTGGAAATTTTCCTATGGAATTTATTTTCTCTACTTACCTGTATAGAGGGTATGGGACAGTCTGTTCCCAGAAAAAAAGTGAGGTCCATAATATGAATATGGTGGTATATTTTGCCAGTTGCCCGTGGATTGGGGGGACAGTTAGGTTATGGGATTTTGCGGCCTTGGTCTCTCTCGCTTTCCACTCTGAATTAACGGAAGACTTCATATCTTTGGGACCCTTGTCTGAGGGGGAATATGGTAATCCAGATGCCAAGATCATTGCAGGATTTCTTACTATGAGGGTAATTTCATGGACCATTAAGGGATTATGATTCCCACAGAAACCAGACGTTGTACTCCTTCTGTAGACACATCTGATGAGTGGGGACTCATGGTTACACTTACAGTTAGATACCCCAGGAGATCATTTTAGTCTGTATAATGTGTGTGGGCCAATTGGGAGAAATTGCTTATTTTTTGGATGAATTGGAGGGAATACTTCCGGCTGATTCGGCACAGGGGAGACTTCAATATGGTCGTGGATGCAGGAAAGGATGCGAGACACTGTCGTACTTCCCGGGGGAGCTCAGGGGCACATGATAAGGTTTTGCCTCGCTCCTTGCTCCTCTCCGGCAGCCTAGGATACAATCAGCCGCAGCTGACCATGCCCCAGTTTATTTTGATTTAAGAGACATACACTCTAGAGGCCTGGACTACCTTTGGAGGTTCCCCTCACACTTGGCTACTGATGACGAGTTTCTTAAACGTCTTAAAGGAGTTTTGCAGGATTTTAATGTTGATGAACTATCCTCAAGATAAATCATCAGTATCAGATTGGAGGGTACCGACACCCGGGATCCCCGACGATCAGCTGGTTGAAGAGAAGGACGCACTCTGTGCGAACGCAGCCTCCCCTTCATTGTTTACCAGCTTGCTGTCGACATCGCAGTGGGGACCAGGTGTAATTACAAGAAGCTGTCACATTGACTTCATTGGGGCTTCTCTGTAGTATACACTTTTATAAAAGTGAATGGGACAGCTTCTTGTAATTACACCTGATCACCGCTGCGATGTCGACAGCGAACAGGCAAATAATAAAGGGAAGGCTGTGCTTGCATGGAGCTCGTCCTTATTTTCAACCAGCTGATTGGCGGGGGTCATCAATATTAAAATCCTGGAAAACCCCTTTAAGGGATGGTGTCTTGAATATGCCAGTGATAATAAAGGTCATAGGCACATGCCTGGACCTTAATGTGAGACAGCGAAGGCGGTTCTTAGGGGTCGTATACTCGTTTATGTGGCAAGCAAAAAGAGAGATACCTGCAAGCAGCTAACTCAGCTAGTCTCAGGGTTTCGGCTAGCTTATGCAGCTTTTCTTCAGAACCCTACCCCGTTCCATAAGTCTGTGTGGCAAGAGGCTAGGAGAGAATTTGATAAATGGGTGGAAGAGAAACCTTTCACAGAACAGCCTTAGAGGCCCAGCTGCATAAATATGGCAACAAATCCAGAAGGCTCTTGGCTAACCTGGCCAGGGGTAAGCTCCGATGCACTATATTGCAAAGCTGAGCATCGAAAGGAACCATAACGGACAACCCGAGCTGCATTAACTCCTTATCAGCCTCATTTTATGAAAAGCTTTATCAGGATACGTGTGCCCTAATTACGACTGAAACCTTGCTCGATAAAGTTTCCCTCCTTAAGTATCATTTCAGACCAATTAGGCTCCTTATATGCTGACATAACAGTATTAGAGTTGTCCCTTGGTGATGCCAAAGCCCCTGGAACCAATGGGTTTTCAGGGGAATTTAACAAAGCTCTGGAGGAAGTGGTTACTTTACCTTTAATATCCTTATTTAACGCTGATCTTAAGGGAGAAGAGCCCCCAGATATGACTAACACCTTTGTATATTAAGCTGTTCCCGAAGCCTGGGAAGGGTCTCTTACACCCTGGATTCTACTGTCCGATCTCTCTGATTAATGTTGACACTAAAATCTTGTAAAAAATCCTAGCAGACCGGCTGGTGGTTATCCTGCCCAACCTAATCCTACCATCATAGACATGTTTCATTCAGGGACGTTTGGTAGTCAGTAGCATAAGATTGGTTCTGGCAGTCCTTGATCGGGTACATCTTAACCCGTTGATGGGTGAATCTCTAGCCCTGCTCATCCTGGATGCTGAAAATGCTTTTGACAATGTCCGGTACAGTTGGCTGGAGGAAGTTTTGGACAGGATGGGCTTCCAGGAGACTTTTTTGGACCTATCCGTCAGGTCTGTATGCATTTCCCTGGGCTCATATATACACTCTAGCTTTCCTAACTAACCCTTCAAAAGGTAACTCAACAGGGCTGCAACCTATCCCCATTATTATTTAATATGGCTATTGAGCCACTGGCGAGGTTTCTTTGCAACTCCCCATTGATTGATGGTATATCAGTCAGGAACAGTGCTTCTCCATCTATAGTATCAAGCCCTTTCCTTTGGCATTCAGTCAGGTCCACAAATATTGGGACACCGACACAATTCTAAAATTTTTGGCTCTATACACCACCACAATGGATTTGAAATGAAACAAACAAGATGTGCTTTACCTGCAGACTGTCAGCTTTAATTTGAGGGTATTTACATCCAAATCAGGTGAATGGTGCAGGAATTACAACAGTTTGCATCTGTGCCTCCCACTTGTTAAGGAACCAAAAGTAATGGGACAGAATAATAATCATAAATCAAACTTTCACTTTTTAATACTTGGTTGCAAATCCTTTGCAGTCAATTACATCCTGAAGTCTGGAACGCATAGACATCACCAGACGCTGGGTTTCATCCCTGGTGATGCTCTGCCAGGCCTCTACTGCAACTGTCTTCAGTTCCTGCTTGTTCTTGGGGTATTTTCCCTTCAGTTTTGTCTTCAGCAAGTGAAATGCATGCTCAATCGGATTCAGGTCCGGTGATTGACTCGGCCATTGCAGAACATTCCACTTCTTTCCCTTAAAGAGGACCTTTCACTAGTTTAAAAACTAACTATATCAGTGGGCAGAGCAGCGCCCAGGGGTCCCCCTGCACTTACTAGTATGTCTGGGCGCCGCTCCGTTCGCCCGGTATAGGCTCCGGTGTCTGCAGCTCCCTCTGTTGTACTGGGCAGAGTTTTTGTATGAGGCGTGTCCCTTGCTACAACCCTAATACAAAAACTCCGCCCAGTACAACAGAGGGAGCTGCAGACACCGGAGCCTATATCGGGCAAACGGAGCGGCGCCCAGACATACTAGTAAGTGCAGAGGGACCCCTGGGCGCCGATCTGCCCACTGATATAGTTAGTTTTTAGACTAGTGAAAGGTCCTCTTTAAACTTGCTTTTGCAGTATGCTTTGAGTCATTGCCCATCTGCAGTGTGAAGCGCAATCCAATGAGTTCTGAAGCATTTGGCTGAATATGAGCAGATAATATTGCCCGAAAAGGACTTCTGGTTCCGTTGCGCACATGGATAGCCGCTAGTGAAAGGCGCTCCGCTCGACCCGCCGAAATTCGTGGAACTGCCGCTTATCGAGACTGTAAAGTACCCTCAGATCCCCCTTAGAGAGTTGGGATCACCCATGGAAAAATTTGTGGTCAGAGGCAGTTCTCAGAAGGAGTTCCAATCAACACTCCCGTCAGGAGAGGAGCTGAAAACCAGGAGCAAGATAGCGCTGGTAGCCGAGAAACACCACAGGCTTACCCGCTCGACCTCTCAATCCACGCAGAGGAGCGCTGAAGCCTCAGGCTCAGAAGACGAGGAGGTGGACTGCGGTCCAAACCCAAAAGAGGAGTTAACTGCTTTGTGTAAAACGATGGCCATAGAAGTGTCCAAACTCCTGGCTCCGGATATAAAAGCTTCGCTGGAGGCCACAGTTTCAACGGCCTTACAGCAGCTGCCATCTGAATTGGCGCAACATACCTCCCAGATCACCGATGTGCAGCAGAGGGTGATGCTGGTTGAGGAAGAGCTGGAAAAAGCTCAAAGCAACATCAGCAACCTCCTACGAGAAGATCGATGATTTGGAGAATCGCTCCATAAGGAGCAATTTAAGAATAATTGGACTGCCAGAATCGATCCCTCTGAACCAGTTAGCAGACATTTGCGAGGTAGAGATACCGCAAGCTCTGGGGATGAGAGGCACATGTACAGTAGAGAGGGCACACCGCCTGGGACCGCCGGTGTCAGCGGGAGGGTGCTCAGATAACACACGGGCTAGAGCCGCGATAGTGAAATACCTGAACTATGCTGCTAAAGAGGCCATACTGGCGAAATTCAGGCGCAGCATACAACCCTTATTGGTTTGGAGCAGCAAAATCTTATTGTTCAGTGACTACTCTGCTGATGTGGCGAAACGCAGGAGAGAGTTCACCCAGATTTGTTCCTCATTGGCAAAGAATAAAGTCAAGTTCGCTTTATTATACCCTGCAACGCTGCGACTTTTTCGTCAGGATGGAACAATCGACACCTTTCATTCTCCAGGAGAGGCGAGGGAGGCACTGGAGTCTGATCCGTTATATACGGATATGGTCCCCTGCTTTCCCAAATATCCACAGCTTTGATTAGAGGAAGAGGATCCAGACAGAAGCTAGGGAGATCGGCGTCCAGACCCATGGGACCGGAGGAACAGGAGGCAGTTTCCGGATGAAGGCAGGCAACACTGCGTGTTGGCAGAATCTTACAAGGATTGCAATGGACTTATGGTTCATTCATATTAGAATGTATCGTTAATTGTTATACCTATTAGTATGGGCTGGAGGGTTTGGCGAAGTAGAAGATTGTCAATGAGACAGTTAAATGTTTGTAGTTACGACAGACATAAGATGTGCGAAAAAAGTCAACAGAATGGATGTTAATGTTGTGGGTTTGGATAGAAGGGTTCAGTGGGGGGGGGGGGGGTAGGGAGGCTTTGAACACTAAGCTGGGACTGGTTAGGGTTATGATGCCTGGGCGACATTATGTGAGATACTGGGACTGTCTGTTCCAGGTGACTTCTCCTGCAGAGATCTATAGAAAAAGGAAAAAACTATGAGTGTGGCCACATGGAATATTAAAGGCGTCCGATCCCCCGCTAAAAGTATGGCGGTATTGTGCCATCTTAAAAAAACTCAAGATTGACGTTGCATTTCTGCAGGAGACCCATTTGGAAGAGGCAGATTTTGGGAGGATGCAGAGATTATGGGTGGGACAGGTAATGGGATCATCCTCGGTGGGTAAAAAGGCGGGAATCATTGTCCTGTTGCATAAACGCTTACAATATGATATCAAGTCCACATCAACGGACGATCAAGGGAGATGGATGCGTGTGTGTATGGATTCTTCCGCAGGCCAGATAGTTATACACAATGTCTATGCCCCCAACACTTCCCAGGCAGACTTTTAGAGGAGCTTAGAGAGGGATATTCTGAAAGAAGATTCACAAATGGTATTGGTGGCGGGAGATTTCAATAGGGTGCATAATGAACAGGAAGATAGGAAACGAGGGGTCCCTGGGACCATTCCTCAACAGGTTCGGGACCAGACTTTACTCCCTTTAATTCAGAACACGGGATTGTTTGATGCATAGCGGTACCACCACCCAGTGGACTGTGAGTTCGCCCATTTCTCGCATGCCCAGGGGTCATGGTCGAGGATTGACTATTTTTTTACATCATCAAGATTGTTAACCAGAGTCAAAATGGTGGAGTTTTCTGACTTGTTAATCTCTGACCATGCCCCAGTGGTTATGGAGATCATGGATACTGTTCGCAGTGGACAGGATTATCTATGGAGAATGCCTCAGCACTTGTCCAAGGACAAGGACTTTATAGACAAGTTGAAAGGTTGGTGGTGGGAGTACTCGTAAGACAACGCAGAACATGTGACCAATCGGGCTCTATTCTGGGATGTGGTCAAAGCAGTACTAAGAGGTCGTATAATGTCTAATACGATAGGGGAAAAAAAAGAGGCGAGGGAAAAGTATGAGGAGGCTACTATGCGGGTACGAGAGTCATATACAAATTTTCGACAAAATCCCACAGACTCCAATAAAATACTCTGGGTAACCGCTAAGCATAATTTTGGCTAAGGTGGAACTACCACAACTCTCGATGGATGTGTTGGAAGTAAAATACGATATGACAGGGTGGGTAAAACTGTAAAAAAACAGATGTGCGCACCATAGGGTAATTCTGTGAGTACAAAAGTATAAAAGGAGATAACTTGCAAAGCTCACCTTATGTGGTTGTGCAAACTAGGCACAACACTATTGAGAGTTTGTATGTTAAGTCTGGACGCCTGAATATGATGGTCTGCAGTCACGGGATCACAGAAAATCTTCTGAGTGGAGATGCCTGGAGTCCCCAGGAAGATGATTGGCACAGGAAAAAACAAATACGTCCCACGGCACAAATTACCATCGACCAGTCGCCAGGATCAGGAAAAAAAATCTTTTATTGCAGCGAAACAACGCGTTTCGGGAAATCACTCCCCTTCATCAGGTACAAAGAAGCTGCACAACTTTAACAGCACAAAACTACACATATTTATACATACAAGGTACCGCCTATAGAGGGGTCACAAGGTCAGAGAGGGTGTTGCCTAGATGGATATACGCCAAATATAATGTGTAAATCAGCAAGTCCTCAAAACGGACTGCTGGTGTACACAAACTAAATGTGCTTACACATTGTGAAACGGAAATTCCCAATGCTACATGCTAATTTAATAAAACTTTCACAGTCACATGACGTGACGGCGCCCACTAAAAGGGCCGGCCCTGGAGTGGAAAGTATTTGGAAACACATCAAAGTGCGCATCTGATGCGCCCAAAATCGTGCCTACTAATGATGTAGTATTATAATGACACTGAGTGTTCCGGACCCGCATCACATGAGCGGGGCCGGGTCACGTGGGGGCCGTTGTCAAGGTTACAGAGACACTCCGGGGAGCTGTCTGCTGTATGAGGGCGTGTTGTGTGTTCCGGCTTCGTCACGTGATGTCGGGCCGGATCACATGGAAGCCGTTGTTAAGCAACAGGGATGCTCTGATGGTGTAGAGTGATCCACTGTTTACGAAAACAGTCTAACTTGTGCTAAGGGGGCGGATTTAAGATAGTGTATACTAATGCACCAAAAACAAAGGGATATGACTCCTAAAATGTGTATCTACACATATACAAACATGCATATATACATATAAAAACATATGCATATACCTAAATGCAATAAGTATATATAAGAGTGGCATATTGAGCTAATATAACCTTAAAAGGATAAAAAAGAGGGGAGAGGAAATATATATAGACTATGATAATAAATAACTAAATGATTTAAAAATGTAAATAAAATGAAAAGGTATATATATAATTATATGTGTGTATATGTAATTATATATGTGTGTGTATGTATGTATATGTATGTATATATATATATATATATAATATATTTTTTTTCATTCTTACACTTCAGAGTGCCTAAAAATGAATTAAATATAATGGAATGAAATCCCACCGGGAAGGGATTTAACCCAGCTGGGTGCATATAAACCGATATCCTTAATTAATCAGGATATTAAGATTCTATCCAAAATCTTAGCTGATAGGTTGGCCAACTGTGTGCCTGAGCTAATAGGCCCACACCAAGTGGGATTTATGAAGGGCAGGTCGGCGGTGACCAAAATACGTAAGGTCCTAACAATCCTAAGCACTGACAGAGATAGTAAAAGTCAGCACAAACCAGCGTTACTAGCAATTGATGCCGAGAAGGCTTTCGATAATATTAGTTGGCAGTGGTTGGACATGGTGCTGGATGGGGTCAATATCAAGGGGCATTTTAGAAATTACTTAAAGGCGCTCTATGAAAATCCTCAGGCGAAAGTATATGTACCGGGCTTTCTATCTAAACCCATTTTACACAGCAAGGGCACGCGACAGGGGTGTCCCTTGTCTCCATTGCTCTTTAACCTGGCAATGGAACCCCTAGCGAGATGGTTGGTAAAATCTGATACCTTTTGAAGGAATCAAAGTGGGTAAAAAGGAGTTGAAAGTGAGTTGTTTCGCGGACGACATCCTGATATACCTCGGAGCCCCAGAGCTCCATTTAGATTGGGTACTGGAGGCATTAATCGCTTTTGGGAAGGTGACAGGTTATAAGATTAACGTGGACAAGAGTCAGTTGCTGCTCTTGGGACAGAGGTTCTACCAAGAGAGTCATATGCAAACTAGGGTTGAAGTCCGGCAGGATTTCTCTGAAAATAGAGAACGAATTGGAAAATTGGCAAGAGCTGCCCTTGTCCTTGTGCGGTAGAGCACACTTAATTAAAATGGTAAGCTTCCCGAAGTTACTTTATCCACTTCAAACAATTCCATTACTACTAAAACACTAAGACACTACGAGGATGCAGAGAGCATTTAATCGCTTCCTGTGGAAAACTAAAAAGCCCTGCATTGCTTATGCGAAATTGACAATGCTGAAGGGAGAAGGTGGGCTACAAATGCCAAATATTCGACATTATAACCTTGCGTCCTTATTTGGACATGTAAGGGATTGGGTGTGGGGTAGTGGTCATTATTCGGCGATTAAGATAGAGCAGGAACTGGCCGGCGTAGGGAACCTCGAGGCTTTATTACATTCAAGGCTAAGAGATATCCCTATGTCAACCAGACAGTCCATCTTGCTAAAAGACACCATAATGGCGTGAAAGGCAATTAGGAGGATTTATGGACTCCCTTACTATATATCGCCCAGGATGTCATTGTGGTCGCTGCCTGCGTTTCCTCAGGGCAGGGAGAACATTTTGTTCCAAGTATGGAAGAATAAAAACATTATGAGTCTCAGGGATTTACTGCACACTAATAGCCATCAATGGCTGCCATGGGAACAGGTGAAGGGAAAGTATGACCTACCTGACGCACACTATCTCCCTTTCCAACAAATTAAGAGTCATTGCAAAGCGCAGGCAGGCTCTTTGGGTGACCCGGAAAGGCTTGCGTGGTTCGCGGGTTTACTGGGCAGAGACGGTACACACATGTCCCTCTCAGAATTGCATCAAAAGCTCCATAACATTCAGACGATAGGCTTGGTAAAGGGAGCCTTTAAACCCTGGGAAAGGGAACTGTCAGACCAGAACATAACAAAAAAAATGAGGGTAGGTCTCAATTTGGTAAGGCGAGCAACTTATAACGAACAATGAAGAGAGACACAGTTAAGGCTTATGCATAGGGCGACTTACGCCTTTAATTTGTCGTATCGAGACGCTCCTGCCTATTACCTACGGCAGTGCCCCAAATGTGCCCTCCCGAAAGCTGGACTGCTTCATGCTTTATGGAAATGCCAAAAGTGCAATCGCTGTGGCAGTAGAGGAGATCTGGGGAGAGATAGTGGGACTAACGCCGCAGCAATGCATTTTTCATTATATACCCAAAAACCAGAAAGAGGAATTAGGGGCTGTGGTTACGAAGGGAGGAGTACATCTTTTATTGATGTCAGTGAAGAAGTCTCTTTTACGTCACTGGTTGGAAGTCAAGGTACTGTCATAGGATGAGATAGTAGGGACTATGAAGAATGTTCTATATCTTGAAAGATTAGAGGTAGAACAAGACAAGGAGCGATTGATTGAAAAATTCATACAAAAATTGAGGGAATTCATAGAGAAGCTATTGTCTAGTTGCGAAATTCAGGAACTTATAGCCCCCTTCAAACTGACTAAATGGTACCTGGAATCGCAATTAGCGAATAGATTGGGGAAGTTGGAAGCATAGATTGATGTAAGTGATATTCAAGCTTAAGGTATGATATACACTTGTACGAGTCAAATACTGTCACCGATATAGTCTCAGATTAGTGTTCATGTGTTGGGTTGTATTTGGGAGGGAGGGTTTGGGGAGAGGGCGGAGGGAAGGGACGGGTTTTGGGACAAAAAATTGTGAAAATGTGATTTGGGAACCATAAAATGAGGTTTGGCACAAAATGTCATTTATGACTCAATACCTGTATATGTATTGTATGGAAATTCTCATTTCAATAAAGAGAATATAAAAAATAAAAATAAAATATTGCCCGAAACACTTCAGAATTCATCCTGCTGCTTTTGTCAGTAGTCACATCATCAATAAATACAAGAGAAGCAGTTCCATTAGCAGCCATACATGCCCACGCCATGACACTACCACTACCATGCTTCACTGATGAGGTGGTATGCTTAGGATCATGAGCAGTTCCTTCTCTTCTCCATACTCTTCTCTTCCCATCACTCTGGTACAAGTTGATCTTGGTCTCATCTGTCCAAAGGATGTTGTTCCAGAACTGTGAAGGCTTTTTTAGATGTCGTTAGGCAAACTCTAATCTGGCCTTCCTGTTTTTGTGGCTCACCAATGGTTTACATCTTGTGGTGAACCCTCTGTATTCACTCTGGTGAAGTCTTCTCTTGATTGTTGACTTTGACACACATACACCTACCTCCTGGAGAGTGTTCCTGATCTGGCCAACTGTTGTGAAGGGCGTTTTCTTCACCAGGGAATGACTTCTTCGCTCATCCACCACAGTTGTTTTCCATGGTCTTCCGGGTCTTTTGGTTGTGCTGAGCTCACCGGTGCGTTCCTTCTTTTTAAGAATGTTCCAAACAGTTGTTTTGGCCGCACATAATGTTTTTGCTATCTCTCTGATGGGTTTGTTGTGTTTTTTCAGCCTAATGATGGCTTCACTGATAGTGACAGCTTTTTGGATCTCATCTTGAGAGTTGACAGCAACAGATTCCAAATGCAGATAGCAGACTGGAAATTAACTCTGGACCTTTTATCTGCTCATTGTAATTGGGATAATGAGGGAATAACACACATCTGGCCATGGAACAGCTGAGAAGCCAATTGTCCCATTACTTTTGGTCCCTTAAAAAGTGGGAGGCACAGATGTAAACTGTTGTAATTCCTGCACCGTTCACCTGATTTGGATGTAAATACCCTGAAAGTAAAGCTGACAGTCTGCAGGTAAAGGACATCTTTTTCATTTAATTTCAAATCCATTGCAGTGGTGTATAGAGACAAAAATGTTAGAATTGTGTCCATGTCCCAATATTTATGGACCTGACTGTATATATGGCTCCAAGAGTTTTCACAAAAATAGTTTCCGAGATGGCAGCCCACATCATAGAAACTTCTTTTTATAAAAATTATTTTTATTCCCTGTCTAGACAACTTTCTGGTAGTAGCGAATTCGGAGAGGGCCTGTGTAGAAGCAGTAGAGAGTTTCTGTGATTCAGAAAAACCTAGGTTGGCTGATAGGGATGATTTTGGGTTCCAGACACCAGGAGTGTTTTTTTTCCCCAAGAGAGGTTATAGCAGCCTGGGACAAGGGAAGGGGGGGCTTAGATGCAAAGTTTTGGTTCAGGGACCCTTCAGTTGTCCTGGTGGCTAGAGGATTGGAATCTATCCCAGGGAGTTCCTTAGAAAATTTTAGACTAGGTGTGTGCTCTTGTGCAGGACCGTTTCTTTTAAGTATGACAACCGACCAAAAGGAGTGGGTCAATGGAGCACAAAAAACACTTATAATACCAAGGTAATCCAAAAGTAACATCATTTTATTAGAAAATCACAGAAAGACATGATTGACACAAGTCACACACAGACATTTAATACAGGTCACAATACATGAACAAATTAAAAACCGATGGTGGACTGCTGGTATATATTAGTAAAGTGCACGTGCAAAAATCTCGATTGGTCATCAGTATAAGGTGTGTAACACCTACCCACTATGGCTACAAATTACATAATCCAACCCATATGCAAATATAGTACAACAAATACCTAAATTTTTAGGGGTGGAAGTAACACCACAAAGGCAAGCTGAGGCAAATGGTGACTACAGTTTATAATAGGCACATAGAAGATACTGACCACATAGAAGATACTGACCACAGAAGAGACTGGTACCCCTTGAAAAAGCTAAACGCGAAACGTGCGTTGGGGAGTGGACCGGTGGTGTTCCTGTGAGGTATACTAAGCGGCTTGGTCAGTATCTTCTATGTGCCCATTACAACTGTAGTCACCATTTGCCTCAGCTTTCCTTTGTGGTGTTACCTCCACCCCTAACAATTTAGGTATTTGTTGTACTATATTTGCATATGGGTTGGATTATGTAATTTGTAGCCATAGTGGTTAGGTGTTACACACCTTATACTGATGACCAATCAAGATTTTTGCACGTGCACTTTACTAATATATACCAGCAGTCCACCATTGGTCCTCTTGGTTTTTAATTTGTTCATGTATTGCGACCTGTATTAAATGTCTTTGTGTGACTTGTGTCAATCATGTCTTTCTGTGATTTTCTAATAAAATGATGTTACTTTTGGATTACCTTGGTACTACAAGTGTTTTTTGTACTCTATTGACCCACTCCTTTTGGTCGGTTGTCATACTTTAATCAGTGGTGGGCCCTGAATTTATTTTGGGCTATATATAGGTTCCGTTTCTTTTAAGGCCTTTGGGACATGATTCAGAGGGGGTTATCTTCAAACCTGAAGGAGTTGTCTTCAATCAGGCTAAGGCTCCATTCACACGTCCGTAACATGTTTTGCGGATCCACGGATTCGCAAAACACAGACACTGGCAATGTGCATTCCGCATTTTGCGGACCACACATCGCCGGCACTAATAAAATATGCCTATTCTTGTCCGCAATTGCAGACAAGAATAGGACAATTTTTTTCGGGAACGGAAGTGCGGGTCCGCAATTTCGTATCCGGGCAGCAGAAATGAATGGGTCCACAAGTGTGACTGGGGCCTAAAAGTGATCTTTGAAAACAAGATTGTAGTATCCTATAACAATCACGAGATCAGCCAGTCTGATGAGCAATATCTAATAAAGAACAACCCTTCTTCATACCTGCATCTGTCCTGCCCAGTATTTCTGCGCCTTAACTGCGGTCCTATTACGCCACTACGACATTGCCTTTGAGGAATCGGGCCTCTCCCGAAGAATCGGACGCTACGGCGGCATTCCCGGTGACTCGACAACCATTTGCAATAAGCCTACTATAGAGTTGTGTTATACCTAGCACAACCGTTTAAGGTGAGCCTCCATGTTGTGTTCTGTGAACCAGTAATACATTCTGGGAAATAGTACTACCCTATGGTGCGCTTTTTTCGTATATTTGTACAGCCACTCTACGCCTAAATATATAAGTCTGATGATGGAGGCAGGCAGATTTCTGAGTTTAGCTGAAGATCAGTGTTTATCCCTCTCGGCTCTTCACATCAAGGGGACAGAGAAGAAGGAAGCAGATTTTCTGGACCGGCATACCATTTCCGAGGGGGAGTGGGTGATGAATCAATCTGTTTTCAGCAAAATGGTGGATCTCTGGGGTCTCCCTGTGACAGACCTTTTTGCGATTGTCTTTAATGTTATGGAGGGAATATACAGTCATGTGAAAAAATTAGGACACCCTTTGAAAGCATGTGGTTTTTTGTAACATTTTTAATAAAAGGTTATTTCATCTCCGTTTCAACAATACAGAGAGATTAAAGTAATCCGACTAAACAAAGAAAACTGAAGAAAAGTCTTTTCAAGATCTTCTGTAAATGTCATTCTACAAAAATGCCTATTCTAACTGAGGAAAAAGATAGGACACCCTTGCCCCTAATAGCGAGTGTTACCTCCTTTGGCTGAAATAACTGCAGTGAGACGGTTCTTGTAGCCATCTACCAGTCTTCGACATCGGTCTGAGGAAATTTTACCCCACTCCTCAATGCAGAACTTTTTCAGCTGTGAGATGTTTGAGGGGTTTCTTGCACGTACAGCCCTTTTCAAGTCACCCCACAGCATCTCAATGGGATTCAAATCTGGACTTTGACTTGGCCATTCCAGGACTCTCCATTTCTTCTTTTTCAGCCAATCTTTGGTTGATTTACTAGTATGTTTTGGGTCATTGTCATGTTGCATGGTCCAGTTCCGCTTCAGCTTTAATTTTCTAACTGATGGTCTCACATGTTCTTCAAGCACCTTCTGATACACAGTAGAATTCATCGTGGATTCTATGATGGTGAGCTGACCAGGTCCTGCTGCAGCAAAGCAGCCCCAAACCATGACACTTCCACCTCCATGCTTCACAGTTGGTATGAGGTTCTTTTCTTGGAATGCTGTGTTTGGTTTACGCCAAACATGTCCTCTGCTGTTGTGTCCAAATAATTCAATTTTGGACTCATCTGTCCAAAGAACATTATTCCAGAAGTCCTGGTCTTTGTCAACTTTATCTCTGGCAAATGTCAGTCTGGCCTCGATGTTTCTCTTGGAAAGCAAAGGTTTCCTCCTTGCACACCTCCCATGCAAGTTAAACTTGTACAGTCTCTTTCTGATTGTAGAGGCATGTACTTCTACATCAACAGTAGCCAGAGCCTGCTGTAGTTCTCGAGATGACACTTTAGGGTTTTTGGAGACCTCTTTTAGCATCTTGCGGTCTGCTCTTGGGGTGAACTTGCTGGGGCGACCAGTCCTGGGCATGTTGGCAGTTGTTTTGAAAGCCCTCCACTTGTAGACTATCTTCCGGACAGTGGAATGGCTGATTTCAAAATCTTTTGAGATCTTTTTAAATCCCTTCCCAGACTCATAGGCTGCTACAATCTTTTTTCTGAAGTCCTCTGACAGCTCTTTTGCTCTCACCATGGTGCTCACTCTCACTTCAACAGTCAGGAGCACACCAAACTAAATGTCTGAGGTTTAAATAGGGCAAGCCTCATTCAACATGCAGAGTAACGATCTACTAATTATGTGCACCTGGTGTGATATACCTGTGTGAGATCTGAGCCAATTTAAGAGGGAATACATGTGAGGGTGTCCTATCTTTTTCCTCAGTTAGAATAGGCATTTTTGTAGAATGACATTTACAGAAGATCTTGAAAAGACTTTTCTTCAGTTTTCTTTGTTTAGTTGGATTACTTTAATCTCTCTGTATTGTTGAAACGGAGATGAAATAACCTTTTATTAAAAATGTTACAAAAAACCACATGCTTTCAAAGGGTGTCCTAATTTTTTCACATGACTGTAAGGACTACCCTCCTTACAAATTGCTAGTTGAACTTGTAGGAACCTATCAGATTGGCTTAATACAAGTGACCTCCAAATATTCAGGTAAAATAACTATTTTTGTCATCATTCTTTTCTGCTTATTGAGGACATGTCTCATGATTTCTCCAACCGTCTGATGACTTTTACAATATTTCTTTCACAGGTCCTGAATCCAGTTGAAGATCTGAACATTATATATGTTACAGAGACAGATGTGAAGGACGATGAGCAGAGCATAGAGGACATTCCTACAGATAACGACCCAGGTGAGTAGTAAGCAGTAAGTAAAGCCCACAGATTCGACTCATTCACTGAATACAATTTTGCGTTGATATTTTTAGGTTCTTTATCCATTCTGCTAAAATGCAGATTAATCATAGCTGAAAATGTGATCGCGTTAGAGGTGAAGACACACGCTGAACATTTATAGTATGGATGTAAAAAATATACCTGAAATGTGGACATGAAATATACCTATGTGTGCAAGGCCTGGTATGGGACTGAGGAACCATTAGCTCCTATTAGGGCCATATCATGTTACCATGTGCTAACAGAATACAGAACATGGAGACGTGCACCCAAATAAGAGAAGTAGTCGGTAAGGTCAGAGCTATGAGTGTCAGGAATGATGGTCACCAGGAACTAGGAGGAAGAGGCCTAGGTGGTAGATCATCTTTAATACCCAGTAATTCTCATGGCAAACTTGAAAAATGAGTATCATCTTCCAAATTAAAGGGGTTGTCCGAGTTATTTTTTTGTTCTTCCTATGTTCTAACTGTGCAAATATAACAGCTTTCCAATTCACTCACTTTATCTGCAGTGGCTGGTTTGTCAGATTTCACTGAGGGTCACATGACCTGTGATGTCAGCTTCTCTCCCTGCTCTGATAAAGGTCGTTTACAAGCCTGTAAACGAGATGTCACTGTGCTGGCCCCCCCCCCCTTCACTGCCTCTCTCCTAGGATTCCTAACCCCCACATTCTGGACACAGGAGCTGACAGACTAGAGACAGCATTGCACAAGAAGGTAGGGGGAAGATCCTGTGTGTATTAGCAGTGTCATTATACAGCTGGGACTTGTAGTCCTACACATACAACATGCTGCAGAGTCTCCCAGCAGGCAGACATGTCACTCAGGGCAGCTCTTGTATCCACTCCCTTAGCAGTGTCATTATACAGCTGGGACTTGTAGTCCTACACATACAACATGCTGCAGAGTCTCCCAGCAGGCAGACATGTCACTCAGGGCAGCTCTTGTATCCACTCCCTTAGCAGTGTCATTATACAGCTGGGACTTGTAGTCCTACACATACAACATGCTGCAGAGTCTCCCAGCAGGCAGACATGTCACTCAGGGCAGCTCCTGTATCCACTCCCTTAGCAGTGTCATTATACAGCTGGGACTTGTAGTCCTACACATACAACATGCTGCAGAGTCTCCCAGCAGGCAGACATGTCACTCAGGGCAGCTCTTGTATCCACTCCCTTAGCAGTGTCATTTTACAGCTGGGACTTGTAGTCCTACACACACAACATGCTGCAGAGTCTCCCAGCAGGCAGACATGTCACTCAGGGCAGCTCTTGTATCCACTCCCTTAGCAGTGTCATTTTACAGCTGGGACTTGTAGTCCTACACATACAACATGCTGCAGAGTCTCCCAGCAGGCAGACATGTCACTCAGGGCAGCTCTTGTATCTACTCACTTAGCAGTGTCATTATACAGCTGGGACTTGTAGTCCTACACATACAACATGCTGCAGAGTCTCCCAGCAGGCAGACATGTCACTCAGGGCAGCTCTTGTATCCACTCCCTTAGCAGTGTCATTTTACAGCTGGGACTTGTAGTCCTACACACACAACATGCTGCAGAGTCTCCCAGCAGGCAGACATGTCACTCAGGGCAGCTCTTGTATCCACTCCCTTAGCAGTGTCATTTTACAGCTGGGACTTGTAGTCCTACACACACAACATGCTGCAGAGTCTCCCAGCAGGCAGACATGTCACTCAGGGCAGCTCTTGTATCCACTCCCTTAGCAGTGTCATTTTACAGCTGGGACTTGTAGTCCTACACATACAACATGCTGCAGAGTCTCCCAGCAGGCAGACATGTCACTCAGGGCAGCTCTTGTATTCACTCCCTTAGCAGTGTCATTGTACAGCTAGGACTTGTAGTCCTACACATATAACATGCTGCAGAGTCTCCCAGCAGGCAGACATGTCACTCAGGGCAGCTCTTGTATCCACTCCCTTAGCAGTGTCATTATACAGCTGGGACTTGTAGTCCTACACATACAACATGCTGCTGAGTCTCCCAGCAGGCAGACATGTCCCTCAGGGCAGCTCTTGTATCCACTCCCTTAGCAGTGTCATTATACAGCTGGGACTTGTAGTCCTACACACACAACATGCTGCAGAGTCTCCCAGCAGGCAGACATGTCACTCAGGGCAGCTCTTGTATCCACTCCCTTAGCAGTGTCATTATACAGCTGGGACTTGTAGTCCTACACATACAACATGCTGCAGAGTCTCCCAGCAGGCAGACATGTCACTGAGGGCAGCACTTGTATCCACCCCCTTAGCAGTGTCATTATACAGCTGGGACTTGTAGTCCTACACATACAACATGCTGCTGAGTCACCCAGCAGGCGGACATGTCCCTCAGGGCAGCTCTTGTATCCACTCCCTTAGCAGTGTCATTATACAGCTGGGACTTGTAGTCCTACACATACAACATGCTGCAGAGTCTCCCAGCAGGCAGACATGTCACTCAGGGCAGCTCTTGTATCTACTCACTTAGCAGTGTCATTATACAGCTGGGACTTGTAGTCCTACACATACAACATGCTGCAGAGTCTCCCAGCAGGCAGACATGTCACTCAGGGCAGCTCTTGTATCCACTCCCTTAGCAGTGTCATTATACAGCTGGGACTTGTAGTCCTACACATACAACATGCTGCTGAGTCTCCCAGCAGGCAGACATGTCACTCAGGGCAGCTCTTGTATCCACTCCCTTAGCAGTGTCATTATACAGCTGGGACTTGTAGTCCTACACATACAACATGCTGCAGAGTCTCCCAGCAGGCAGACATGTCACTTAGGGCTGCACTTGTATTCACTCCCTTAGCAGTGTCATTGTACAGCTGGGACTTGTAGTCCTACACATACAACATGCTGCTGAGTCACCCAGCAGGCGGACATGTCACTCAGGGCAGCTCTTGTATCCACTCCCTTAGCAGTGTCATTATACAGCTGGGACTTGTAGTCCTACACATACAACATGCTGCTGAGTCACCCAGCAGGCGGACATGTCACTCAGGGCAGCTCTTGTATCCACTCCCTTAGCAGTGTCATTATACAGCTGGGAGTTGTAGTCCTACACATACAACATGCTGCAGAGTCTCCCAGCAGGCAGACATATCAATCAGGGCAGCTCTTGTATCCACTCCCTTAGCAATGTCATTATACAGCTGGGACTTGTAGTCCTACACATACAACATGCTGCAGAGTCTCCCAGCAGGCAGACATGTCACTCAGGACTTCACTTGTATCCACTCCCTTAGCAGTGTCATTATACAGCTGGGACTTGTAGTCCTACACACACAACATGCTGCAGAGTCTCCCAGCAGGCAGACATGTCACTCAGGGCAGCTCTTGTATCCACTCCCTTAGCAGTGTCATTTTACAGCTGGGACTTGTAGTCCTACACATACAACATGCTGCAGAGTCTCCCAGCAGGCAGACATGTCACTCAGGGCAGCTCTTGTATTCACTCCCTTAGCAGTGTCATTGTACAGCTTGGACTTGTAGTCCTACACATATAACATGCTGCAGAGTCTCCCAGCAGGCAGACATGTCACTCAGGGCAGCTCTTGTATCCACTCCCTTAGCAGTGTCATTATACAGCTGGGACTTGTAGTCCTACACATACAACATGCTGCTGAGTCTCCCAGCAGGCAGACATGTCCCTCAGGGCAGCTCTTGTATCCACTCCCTTAGCAGTGTCATTATACAGCTGGGACTTGTAGTCCTACACACACAACATGCTGCAGAGTCTCCCAGCAGGCAGACATGTCACTCAGGGCAGCTCTTGTATCCACTCCCTTAGCAGTGTCATTATACAGCTGGGACTTGTAGTCCTACACATACAACATGCTGCAGAGTCTCCCAGCAGGCAGACATGTCACTGAGGGCAGCACTTGTATCCACCCCCTTAGCAGTGTCATTATACAGCTGGGACTTGTAGTCCTACACATACAACATGCTGCTGAGTCACCCAGCAGGCGGACATGTCCCTCAGGGCAGCTCTTGTATCCACTCCCTTAGCAGTGTCATTATACAGCTGGGACTTGTAGTCCTACACATACAACATGCTGCAGAGTCTCCCAGCAGGCAGACATGTCACTCAGGGCAGCTCTTGTATCTACTCACTTAGCAGTGTCATTATACAGCTGGGACTTGTAGTCCTACACATACAACATGCTGCAGAGTCTCCCAGCAGGCAGACATGTCACTCAGGGCAGCTCTTGTATCCACTCCCTTAGCAGTGTCATTATACAGCTGGGACTTGTAGTCCTACACATACAACATGCTGCTGAGTCTCCCAGCAGGCAGACATGTCACTCAGGGCAGCTCTTGTATCCACTCCCTTAGCAGTGTCATTATACAGCTGGGACTTGTAGTCCTACACATACAACATGCTGCAGAGTCTCCCAGCAGGCAGACATGTCACTTAGGGCTGCACTTGTATTCACTCCCTTAGCAGTGTCATTGTACAGCTGGGACTTGTAGTCCTACACATACAACATGCTGCTGAGTCACCCAGCAGGCGGACATGTCACTCAGGGCAGCTCTTGTATCCACTCCCTTAGCAGTGTCATTATACAGCTGGGACTTGTAGTCCTACACATACAACATGCTGCTGAGTCACCCAGCAGGCGGACATGTCACTCAGGGCAGCTCTTGTATCCACTCCCTTAGCAGTGTCATTATACAGCTGGGAGTTGTAGTCCTACACATACAACATGCTGCAGAGTCTCCCAGCAGGCAGACATATCAATCAGGGCAGCTCTTGTATCCACTCCCTTAGCAGTGCAGGGGGAGGGGCAGAGATTGTTTTTATTGCATGTAAACAAAGGGGCCAGATGAGGAAATAGATAAAAAAAATTGCATAAAACTTGCTTAGCTTAGTTATATATTGCTGCCCATCAGATTTTCAGTGCTATATATATTTTTTTCATAACTCGGACAACCCCTTTAAGTCGTATCATGAGAGGATGTCTGGGTGCCAGCAATCTAATTCTAAAATTGGTTGGGGGTTTATCTACAGTTGCATGCAAAAGTTTGGGCACCTCTAGTCAAAATTACTGTTACTGTGAACAGTTTAGCAAGTAGAAGATGATATGATCTTCACAAGGCATAACGTTAAAGATGAAACACACTTTTAAGCAAAATCAGTGGATTATTTTAGTTTTGTATAATTTTAGAGTGAAAAAGGAAAGGAGTATCTTGTAAAAATATGGGAATCCAAGGAGATTTGAGCCGTCATATAACTTTGACCGAGGTCTCAGACCTTAAATTGCCTGATTGGTTTAAAGGGATTCTGTCACCTCATTTTAGCCTATAGAGCTGCGGACATGCACGGCTAGATCGCCACTAGCATGTCCGCAATATACCTGTCCTATATCTCTGAGTGCTTTTATTGTGTTTAAAAAAAGATTTTAGAGATATGTAAATGAGCCTAGTAAGGTGTCCAAGGGGCTGTACTAACCTTCTTGGTGCCTAGCCTCGCCCCCCTGTGAAGCACCGCCTGCGTCCTCCGAATCTCCTCCTTTCTTCACAGTTAGATTGCCGTAATCTCGCGATGCGCAAGCTCATGCTTGCGCAGTTCCTTCCCTGAGGCTGATGCCAGCACAGGGAAGGAACACTATACCGGCACTGCGCGAGCTAGCGCAGTGTGCGAGATTACGGCAATCTAACTGTGAAGAAAGGAGGAGATTCAGAGGACGCAGGCGGTGCTGGGCTCCTTCACAGGGGGGCGTGGCTGGGCACCAAGAAGGTTAGTACAGCCCCTTGGGCACCTTACTAGGCTCATTTACATATCTCTAAAAATCACTTTTTAAACACAATAAAAGGACACAGGGCTATGGGACAGGTATATTGCGGACATGCTAGCAGCGATCTAGCTGTGCATGTCCGCAGCTCTATAAGCTAAAACGAGGTGACAGAATCCCTTTTAAGGTTTGTTCACAATCATCATTAGAAAATACCAGTTGATGAAAATCTCAAGGCATTATAAATACCCAGACTCCTCTAACCTTGTACCAAAAACAGCAGCCATGGGTTCTTCTAAGCAGCTGCCTAAGTCTAAAAGTTGGGTCCCACAAAGCAGGAGAAGGCTATGAGATAGCAAAGCATTTTCAGGTTGCTATTTCCTAAGTTCAAAATGTAATTAAGAAATGGCAGTTAACAGGAACAGCTGAATTCAAGAGACGGTCTGGAAGACCAAGAACATTTCAGAGACAGCTGCTTGTAGGTTTCCTCGAAAGGCAAATCGTTCGAGTGCAAAAGACCATCAGGAAGATTTGGCAGACCCTGGAGTTGTGGTACATTGTTCTACTGTTCAGCAACACCTGCACAAATATGGCCTTCATGGAAATGTCATCAGAAGAAAACCTCTCCTGCATCCTCACCACAAAATTCAGTGTCAGAACATAATACAGCTGTAAAAAAAGCTGAAGCTGAAAAGAGGATGGCTTCTACAAAAGGATAGTTATCCTAAACACACCTCAAAATCCAAAATAGACTACCTCAAAAGGCTCACGCTGAAGGTTTTTAATAGGGCCCTTACAGACCCATGATCTGAACATCTTTGGAAATCTCAAAATTGCAATCTCACAATCCCTCAAACAAGAATTGAAAGACTCTTGGCTGGTTACAAAAAGAGTTTGTACTAACCATGCAGGGTTCCCAAACTTTTCCTTTTCCTTTTTTTTAAAAAAAAATAAGTAATTTTTTTCTTAAAATACAAAGGGAATATGTCATCTTTAACTTTATGCCTTTTGGGGATCATTTCATCTTCAACTTGCTTAACTGTTCACAGTAACAGTAATTTTGACAATGGGGGGCCCAAACCTTTGCATGCCACTGTACAAGATTATAGTCCTTCTAAAGCAATCTCACTAGGTAGATGTGCAGGACATTAAAATAAGAAAAAGGATAACATGTTTCCCAGTATTGTCTTTTTTTGTACAGAACATACGCTTTGTTTGGCCCTATTTACTGCGAGGCACAGTTTTTTCAGTAAAGTGCAATACAGTATTTGGAGGTATTGAGCAGCACAGTCTGGGTAACGGCAGGATGAGACTATTAAAGGAGGCAGCACATTAGTGGGATGTGAAAAGTGTGAGGATGTGCTGGGAAAGAATGGAGCCAAAGATGTCTGTGGGACAAACTCTACAGATGCGAGTATGGTCGCTGGAAGAAGTTGTCATGATGGCCTGGGCCAGATGAGAAGATGGGGAGAACAAATAACTCGAGTCAGAGAAGACATTACATGTGAGTCGCTGGATTTACTTGTTTATTCAGGCTCTGACTTGTCTATTCACCAGTGGGCTGATACTCTGCAGACTGCCTGTTTGTTATCTGACCATTGTATGATCGCTGTAAACACTGTCCGTATGGTGGCTGGACACTTGTGTAGAGTGTTGGTCACCCACTGTATGGTGGTATTGCAGTTTTTGTGGTGATAAACTGGTTTTCTTATCACATGATATCACCGGGCTCTATAATCAATGGGATAACACTTCAGGAACCTTCAACAATCTCTAGATTAATGAGGCTGCAGTGTTATGGCAAATTCTTACATTTAAGTAAATTATGCAGAGTTATTATTCCTGCAGGTAGGGGTCCCAGGAATTACACATATTTTGTTATACACATTTTTTTTTTAAACCGAGGAACAAAGCAAATTGGACATAATTTCACATAACTCCAAAAATGAGCCTGAATTGTTTGCACCTTTTCGAAATTGTGGGTAAACAATTTTTTTTCCAGCATGTGATGCTCGTTCAAAAGTCACACCTGAAACCAGATAAAAAGGGGAGAAGTTGACTCAATCTTTGCATTGTGTGCTTGAGTGTGGCACGCTAAGCATGGAGAACAGAAAGAGGAGAAAATAACTGTCTGAGGACTTGAGAACCAAAATTGTGGAAAAATATCTCAAGGTTACAAATCCATCTCCAGATATCTTGATAAGAGATGAGAGAATTTCATATTTTGAAATTCCGTCACGCTTCGTTTGGTGGTAAAAGCAGAATTGCATTATGAATTCCATTACCACAGACCATAACGCAATTCTATGACGGAATGCATAACGGAATGCCTTTAGAGCCATTCCGTTATGCAGGGAGTCCTCTCCTGCATAACGGAACCGGACAGATCCGTTATGCAGGCCATAGACTTATATTATGACGGAATGAATAACGGAATGGCTCTAAAGGCATTCCGTTATGCATTCCGTCATAGAATTGCATTATGGTTTGTGGTAACGGAATCCATAACATAATTTTGCTATTACCACCACTAATCTTGATGTTCGTTTGTCTGTGGTGTGCAACATAATCAAGAAGTTTACAACCCATGGCACTATAGCTAGTCTCCCTGGATGTGGACGGAAGAGAAAAATTGATGAAAGGTTGCAACACAGGATAGTCTGGATGGTGGATAAGCAGCCCCAATCAAGTTCCAAAGAAATTCAATTTGTCCTGCAGGCACAGAGTGCATCTGTGTCAGCACAAACTATCCGTTGACATTTGAATGAAATTAAATGCTATGGCAGGAGACCCAGGAGGACCCCACTGCTGACACAGATACGTAAAAAAGCTAGACCACAGTTTGTCTAAATGTACATGAGTAAGCAAAAATCCTTCCAGCAAAACGTCTTGTGGACAGATGAGACCAAGCTAGAGCTTTTTTTGTAAAGCACATCATTCTACTGTTTATTGAAAATGGAATAAGGCCTACAAAGAAAGGAACACATACCTACAGTCAAATATAGTGGAGGTTCAAAGATGTTTTCGGTTTTGCTGGCCCTGGGTGCCTTGACTGTGTGCAAGGCATCATGAAATCTGAAGATTACCAAAGGATTTTGGGTCACAATGTAGGACCCAGTGTCAGAAAGCTGGGTTTGCATCCTAGGTCATGGGTCTTCCAGCAGGACAATGACCCCAAACATACATCAAGAAGCACCCATAAATGGATGGGCACAAAGCACTGGAGAGTTCTGAAGTGGCCCGCAATGATGCTGGATCTAAATCCCATTGAACAACTTTGAAGAGATCTCAAAATTGCTGTTGGGAGAAGGCACCCTTCAAATATGAGACACCTGGATAAGTGTGCAAAAGAAGAGTGGTCCAAAATTCCGCTCAAGAGGTGTAAGAAGCTTGTCGATGCTTATAGGAAGCAATTGATTTCAGTTATTTCTTCTAAAGGCTGTGCAACCAAATATAAAATTGAGGGTGCCATGAAATTTGTCCAGCCCATTCTTGGAGTTTTGCATGAAATTACACTACTCACAGTTAAAGTTAGGGATATTTGGCTTTTGGGTGAAATTTATGGAAAATGTTAAAAGTTCACACTACAGTGATATTATATCATGAAAGTAGGGCATTTAATTAGAAGCAGCAGTGGTGATTTCCTCATCTCAAACTATTTATTGAAACAAAAGCCAACCCCAGTTCTGGGTACACTCCCACAAAAATGTCAGTGTCTCAATAACTTGTCATGTGGCCATAAGTATCAATTACAGCTTGACAATGACGTCTCATGCTGTTCACAAGTCAAGTTATTGTCTGCTGAGGCATGGCATCCCACTTTTCTTGAAGGGCCAGCCTTAAGGTTATTGAGGTTCTGGGGTACAGAGTTACGAGCCTATACACGGCGACTAAGCTGATAACATAGGTTTTCAATGGGATTCAGGTCTGGAGAAAGTTCAGACCACTCCATTTGAGGTCCCCCAGTCTCCAGCAGCCGTTCCCTAATGATGCGACCTCTATGAGCTGGCACATTGTCGTCCATGAAGATGAAATTAAGCCTGTGTTCATTCAGAGGCACAGTGACTGGATTAATGATGTTCTTCAAGTAGAATGGGCTTGTCACTGGACCATTCACAAAGTATAGGGCAGTTCTGTATTGACTAGACACACCTACCCACACTGTATCACCACAACCAAAGGCTCAGTGGCTTGATGTGAAGCGCTCACCTTGATGTCTCCAACATCGTTGGCAGCCATCATTTCTGCTCAGCGTGAATCGACTTTCATCGGTGAACAGCACTGAAGTCCACAGGTCCTTCGTCCAGTGTAGATGCTTTCCCTGGCCCATGCAAGACGATGATGGCTGTGCTTGGTGGTGTGATCAGGTATCCTTGCAGGTTGTTTAGCTCGCAGACTACGCTGATGTAAACGGTTTTCAAATGGTCTGACCTGGCACTTGGGTTTCTCTCGCCTCCCTTAAATGTGCCTGGAGTTGTGTGGCATTAATCATCCGGTTCCACAGGGCATTTTTCAAAATGAAGCGGTCATCAGTGTGGGATGTGGCCAATGGACGTCCACTTCTATGCCTTTCTGTGACTCACATTTTCTCTGTATCTCTGTTGCATCCTGCTGATGACACTGTAAGATCAGTGGGCACTTCTCTCTTAGAACATCCGAACTCAAGCCTCACAATGGCGAGGCACTGTTGATCAATTGTTAGGTATCGTCTTGGTCTCATGATGTCAAAATGTAAACAGCATGATGAGGAGGACTGTTTAAATACCAATTGAGCCAGGAAATTTATTGAGCGATTCATGGATGAAACTCCTGTTGTGAATTTTGCCATTAAGCTCCTTGTTGGAGAACAACAGCAAGTTGTAGCAAAATGAATTAAACATTGAACAGTTGGACATGTGAATTCAGAAGTTTAGAGAAGGTCACATTAAGTACCCCTGTAAAGTTTAGAGTGCATTTTAGGTTCATCCTGAAATTTCACCCACAAGCCAAATATCTCTAACGTTTTGTGAGTAGTGTATATCTTTTTATTGGCTTTTTTTCTCTGTTTTTGTGTTGTTCCAATACACACAAAGGAAATAAACATGTATATAACAAAACATGTGTAATTGCAATCATTTTCTGGAAAAAATTCACTTGCGGCCATGACTTGTATATCATATGCATAAATGTCCCTGTGAATCCTCCCTCCCACAAAGTGCTTTGTATGTCTGTGGTCAGTATTGCCGTCGACTACCTGCTTCTCAGTCTCCTGTGACAGGAGTTTGAATCTACTGTGCTGCCAACTATAACACCTGCTGACAATCTTACACAGAAGCTGACTGAATATGGAAGACTTCTAAGAACAATTTCTTCAAAGACCATACAGAAGAAGGTTATCATCTTCCCCGTTTTGGTAGTAAACATCACAGACTACTTAGCGCTAAAACTTTAAAAACTGTCATCTGAATTGTGAAGAAAAAAGTTTTATAAACTCTGGAGCAACAGTAGATTATCTGTCTGATGTTAGTCGTGCAAGACCCACAATTTTGCTAACTGCTTTCAGTTTAAGGAGGGATTATGGGAGGCAACCTCAAAGTACGAACAGGGTCCTCCAGAATGGCTTCTGCAATCCCCATTTAGATAGGATACATAAGAAAAAAGGGGAAATTATTATGGCAGTGAGCAAGCAAGAATATCCATCTGGTGGGATAGAACTTTGGACCTGAAATGCTGCAAATTCTTTCTCAATATCAGAACTATGAAGGTGGCTTCAATAAGAAAAAAAAAAGCAGACGCTCTACCATGTCCCTATGATGTGACATCCCTTTTCTTTCATGCCTTGACCATACCAGAAATGGAGGCATTGCCATCCTAAAATTAAAATCTGAGCAAGGCTTTATCTGGGAATCTTCTGCTGCAAGAAGCAGATTTGTTTTGTAAAAAATGTTGGATCTTTAAGGCCATGCGTTGGCTACTGTGACCTGAATAACATCATAGTGAAGAATCAGTACCTGCTCCATCACACTAACACAACCTGTTACTTCCCAAAATTAGACCTATGGTCGGCCTACCACCTGTTTAGAATTAAAGAAATAGTGGAAATCGCTTGGGAAAATCACTACGAATACCCGCTGATGCCATTTGACTTTTGCAATTCTCCTGCTGTTTTTTACCAGGTTATGAATGAACTGTTTTGGGATTTCATCTACCAGTACGACGTCTTGATCTGAACAATATCCTGATCTTTTCCATGGATTTGAAGACCCATCCACTACATGCTGTGTGTATGACAAGTTGGAGAAGTGCCTTTTTGACTAACACAAGCTACCTTTCCTGTTAGCTGATACCTGGTAGAAGTGCAGGTCTCCAAAAAGTATAATATCATGACAAAGTCTTCACTGTCATGAACTAGTCACAACCTGTAGGTCTCATGCCTCTTGAGAGATTCCTCGGCTTCTCAAATTATTATTTCCAAATTATTCAGAAATCTGCGGTTTTGCTTCCCAATGCAGTAACTCATGTTAATGAATAAATACTTGAGACTGACCAGATTATATAGTGCAAGCAGTTGTCCATCTCCGGTCCTGCTTTCATTCTGCTTCAGTTGTCTATAATCTGGATTGCATACCTTTTTATGGAGGTCAGTGCTTTGTTGATTGGTAGTGGATGCCCTACTCTCTAAGCAGTCAGTGAGGATACTGCAGTGTCGGTGGCCTCTTCCCCAAGATTTTCTCTCATGACAAGAAAAATAACTTTATTGCAGTTTGTAAGCTGCTGGCGGTGATACTTACCTTCCAGGAATGGCAACAACTCTAGGAAGGTGCTACATTTCCAGTGATTATTGTCACTAATAAGAGAAATCTGGAATACATCCTCTCTGTTCACAGGCTAAATCTATAGAATGAACATTGGGTCTATTGTTCCTTATGTTTTTGTTTCCAAATGTTGTCTAGCAGAGAACAATCGGGGCAGATGCCCTTTTCAGGTCCTTTGAGCTATGTGATCCCCTTCCTGAGGCTCCTTCATGTCTTTGATCCTAGCCATATCCTAGCTGCTACTGACATATCTGCTGAAGTTCTGGGTGGTGGTGGATCATTTCTCAAATATGGTTCTAGTTGTCCTGTTGTCTAGGTCAGTTTCTGATCATAAGCTAGCTGAGAACTATTTCAAGGTCCTTTTCTGCCTCCATGGTCTCTCTGCACACATTGTCTCGGATCTGCAAGTACAGTTTATCTCCAAATTCTGGAGGACATAATGTAAAGTCCTGAATATTGCCTTGGACTTTTGTTCTGGATACTGTCCACAGAGCAAGAATTAGGCAGAGGGGATCAGTCCGGTCGTTGAGCAATATCTCCATATATTTGTGAACATCACCAGAATAATTCGTTAGATCACTTACCTTTCACAGTGTTTGCTTACAACAATCAGGTCTCCGTGTTTTCTGGTAAACTGCTTGGCCTCTAGTTTCTGCTGTTGTGGATGATTGTTGAAATATCCAAGACATCTAGATAAAGGTTTACAATAATTTGAAAGTTCCTGCTGCTAAGATGACTAGGAGTGTTATCAGGCATCAACATTTGTGTCTCCAAATTTCTCCAAGAAAAGATTTCTGTTCTCTATAAAAAAAAACATCAGTCTTAAAGTTCCATTTTATAAGCGTGCACCAAATGTCACTGGGCTTTCCTGCTACTGAAAAAGAACAACCTAGTTACTTTCATTGTTAAGGTGCCACCTTAGCTCTAGATCCCTAATAGTTTTCATATAATATTTCTCCACCCACTGGTCATCAACACGTTTTTTACAAAAAATTGTCTGCCATCAAATCTGCTGCAGATTTTAAAGTTTAGGCATGTTCTGGATTGCAAATAGATCCTTCTAAAAATCTGTTATCTTAAAGATTACAAAGGACATGGTCCTAAGGAGTCATCCTGGAACTTATTGCCTAGCGATTGAGGGCATTTTGTGTATTTCCTTGACTGACTTAAAGGGGTTTTCCGAGATATTTTTTACAGTTTTTATCAAAACAGCTTATCGGCGGGGATCCGAAGTGTTGGACCCCCACCGATGAGATCCTGATGACCTATCTCAGAAACCCCTTTTAAGCTTTGTTCATGACCACGCTCCTGCCTTGTCCATTGAAATTTATGCCCAGTACTTGTCCTCCTGGCTCTCAACCATGGATAAGTTGCTTGTCTTGGATAAGATGCTTGTCTTTTCATTTGGCCTGTCACATTCTGGACACTCTCCTAGTTATGCCTCCTTTTCTATAAAGCTACTACATCAACTCCACTGCCACAAATTTGTGACTGTTGTGAGGGAATAATGGGAGCACCTAAACTCCACACCTGTCTACCAAAGTGCCCAATGGATTATGACAATCCACATTTCTGGTACCTGACCATAAGAAAGCAATTTTCTTCCAGGAACAGAGATCCTCTTTCATGTTGGGCATTTTAAAGAGCTAATTTATTTAATAGTGCTTTTTTGCTAATTAACCTGTCTATTCAGTCCGACTAGTAAGGGAAATATACATTTTTTTTCTGTGCATTTGTATGATAACCAAGAAAGAACCTTTGTGACTCTTCAGACAGATTTTATTCATATGTTTCGATAATGTTGGATGTTTCAGTTTTGTAGGCTTTGAACTATTATCCATAATAAATAGTAAGACCAGCAGTCCGAGTTTTACCTTGTGCATAGATAGTATTACGACAGAGAGACAAATAAAAAATAATCGAGTAGTAGGTAAAAAAGATCTTAGCTTCACTTTATTCCAACAAAAATATTAAAATACCCCGGAACAAATCTTCTAACGTTCTTGTTCTACGTGTCTTTCTGTGCAGCCATAGGATGAGCAGGAAAGAACCTCCAGAAATGATTACATTCTTATGTTTGGATAATGTTGGATCTTTTAGTTTTGTAGGCTTTGTACTATTATAGTGTTTGTAATCATGTCCTCGGAAAACATAGTTTCTCCGAAGATTATTAGGTGATTGAAAATGAAAGTGATAGATTAAATATATTTTTTTGTAATTGTTTCAAGGTAAAGTTGCATCATAGTGTTTAGGAATGCCATAATAACACACGATTGTTACCACTCAATGATAGTATTGATAAGAAGACTAAGATTGTTACCTGTTTTTCAATCTTTTATGAACCCTCGTTCACCAATATTTAGAGGATTAATTTACTTTTTTTGGGGGGGGGGAAGAGTAACGACTGGGCCCCCTATCAAGGCAGGCTAAAGAGTTAGTATGAAAAAGTCCACACCTGAACACTAGCTGCCTACTGCCAGCCTGTCAATAAAAATATACTGACCCAAGTATGTAATCACCAGAACATTATCAATAGTAATTATATTCAGTGGAAAAACACTTTAAAGAGCTTCCTCAGTGGTCAGTGAGACCTTATTATCGGTTCTACTTCCAACACTGTTACCCACTCCTTCTCAAAATATTTCACGGAAGCCCTGTCTAATAAAACTGTTTTATTCTTGGCAGATGACTGTACCAGGAGCTCAGAGGAACATCTGATATCTTCAGAGTTTAAAGTAGATGATCAGGGTGGCACACAAGATACATATGACGAACTTGCCGTTATCTCAGATATACCTTCTGACATTCAAAACAAAAAATCATCATCTGATGCTTTGAAAAAGGTCCTACGTTCTGAGTCATCAAAGACTGTACTGCAAAATAAAAGTCCCATATGGAGTGTTGACCATCAAAGAACTTACATAAGGGAAAAGCCATTTTCCTGTTCAGTATGTGGAAAATGTTTTACAGATAAATCATATCTGATCATTCATCAGAGAATTCATACAGAGGAGAAGATATTTTCATGTTCAGAATGTGGGAAATGTTTTAACCTCAAATCAGAAGTTGTTAAACATGAGAGAATTCACAAAGGAGAGAAGCCATATTCATGCTCACAGTGTGGCAAATGTTTTGTCCACAAAAACACTCTTGTTATACATCAACGAAATCACACGGAAGAGAAGCCGTTTTCGTGTACAGAATGTGGGAAATGTTTTAAACATAAATCAGATTTTGTTAGACATCAGAGAATTCACACAGGAGAGAAGCCATTTTCATGTTCAGAATGTGGGAGATGTTTTACTCGGAAATCAACCCTTGCTGACCATCTGAAAACTCACACAGGAGAGAGGCCATATTCATGCTTAGAATGTGGAAAACGTTTTATTCAGAAATCAACTCTTGTTACACATCAGAAAATTCATTCGAGAGAGAAGACATTTTCATGTTCAGAACGTGGGCAATATTTTCCTTGGGAATATGAGAACACTGGGGAAGGGAATTAGCCATTTTCATTGTTTTCAACCTGTTTTTATTAACATGTACTTGAAAAAAATATGTTCCAGTCGAGTAAATCCATATTCCGTACACGAGGAAGGGTATGCAATTTATAGCTAAATGATAAAAAAAAAAGTATGCAATTACCAGAAAATGTCTTTTAGGGTCCTTTCACATGTCCGCATCCGTTCCGCAATTTTGCGGAACAGGTGCGGACCCATTCATTTTCAATGGGGCCGCAGCAGATGCGGACAGCACACTGTGTGATGTACACATCCGCACTTCAGTTCCGCGGCCCTGCAAAAAAATATCCTATTTTTGTCCTCAGCCACGGACAAGAAAAGGCATTTCTATTATAGTGCCGGCCATGTGCGGTGCGCAAAATGCAGAACACACATGGCCGGTGTCCATGTTGTGCGGATCCGCAAGTTGCAGACGTGTGAATGGACCCTAATAAAAAGCATATAGAATCCAGATTACACACCACTATATCCACGTGAATAGAACATTTCACATTCATTTATATAACTGCTTGTAAAAACATTATAGAGTAGATAAAAGAGTTGTCTCATCTCACCATTTCCACACTAAAATGGGACTAAGCACCAGGTGACTGGGTTTACAAAAACAGTCAAGCAGGCTGGTGTTCCGCTGCTACATAACTCCTGTAAGTTGCCCTGCACTAGAACTAAAGGGCATAGGGCAATCCCTTAAAAACAACCCCATATTATTATTCCTCCTCCACCTAAATTTACAGCTGGCACAAGGCAGTCAAGCAGGTAATGGTCTCATGGCATTCGGCAAATGCAGACTTGTCCATCAGACTGCCAGATAGAGAAATGTGATTGGTCAGTCCACAGAAGACATCTCTATTGCTCCAGATTCCAGGAACGGCATGCTTTACACCACTAGTACGACGCTTTGCATTGTACTTTGTGATCGAAGGCTTGCATGCAGCTGTTCGCCCATGGAAATCCATGCCACGCCTTTCTGCACTGTGCTCCTCAGCAGTCAGCAACCCTGCTCTGTAACTTTGTGGTCTCCACTTCGTGGCTTAGTTGCTGTGGTTCATTCCACGCTGCTATAATACTATTTACAGGTGATGGTAAAATATCTAGGAAGGAAGACATGTCAAGAAGTGACTTATGTCAGCAATGGCTCCCGTTACATGACCATGCTGGAATTTATTGAGCACTTAACAACAAGCCACTCTTTTACACATGTCTGTAAGGCAAACTGCATGGCCAGGGCTGGATGTCATACACCTGTGATAATGTATATCTTGTTTTTATGAAGTGTAATATATAGTTTGTATAGTTACACTGCATGATCGGGAGCTGGATGTTATACATCTGTGGTAATGGCAGACTGCATGGCTCGAGGCTGGATGTTATGCACCTGTGGTAATGTATATCTAGTTTATATAGGCAGACTGCATGGCCAGGGGATGGATGTTATAAACCTGTGGTAATGGCAGACTGCATGCCTAGGGGCTGGCTGTTATACACATGTAGTAGTGGCACTGAATGAAACACCTGAAATAAACGATTGAGATGTGGATGCCAATACTATTCTCCATATGGTGTATTTATACACAAAAGGACATAGGAATAGTGTGGTAAGGGAGACAATTAATGTAAAACAGATCTATCCATATGGGGAGAGTAGCACACAGTTATAGCAGTAAATAATGGAGCAGGTCAAAGATAAAGAGTGTGCAAGTTTTATTTTCCTCTGATTAAAACCTGGTCTATAGTTATGATGACTCCACCTGGTCTGACGGTTGTATTCATTAAAGAGGACCTTTCATGGGTCCAGACATTAGGGGAGTCATTAAGATTTAGTAGGAGGTTGTGTAGGGCATAGTGCAGACATGTAAGATCACTTACTAGCTTATCTGTCCGGCGCTCCGTTTCCCCGCTGTGCCCCCCTTTTACTTTTCCCGCCTGGTATGGAAATGAATATCATTGGTACAGGGAGGAGGAGACTTCCCTGTTTCTCAATGCGTGTCTCCTTCTTGGCTGTAGCGCCATCTACCTTCACCCTGGCTGTGACGCTCTACATGCCTGTAGGGTTGTTTCGATACCAAAATTTTGATTCGGTTTCGATACCATAAAAAAGTATTGCGATACTCGATACCACGCGAAAAAATAAAACGCCCAAAAAATCCGCGTGCATTCCGCATTTTATGGATCGTCCTGGCCATAATTGAACAGTCCTAATCTATTTTTTGGAGAATCGCACATTTTTTCTTTTCTTTTTTTTCTTTTACGGCGTTCACCGCATAGGAGATATTTTTTATTATTTGAATAGTTTGGACTTTTCAGACATGGCGATATAAAATATTTTATTTATTTATTGTTTATACACTCACCTAAAGAATTATTAGGAACACCTGTTCTATTTCTCATTAATGCGATTATCTAGTCAACCAATCACATGGCAGTTGCTTCAATGCATGTAGGGTTGTGGTCCTGGTCAAGACAATCTCCTGAACTCCAAACTGAATGTCAGAATGGGAAAGAAAGGTGATTTAAGCTATTTTGAGCGTGGCATGGTTGTTGGTGCCAGACGGGCCGGTCTGAGTATTTCACAATATTCTCAGTGGCTGGGATTTTTACGCACAACCATTTCTAGGGTTTACAAAGAATGGTGTGAAAAGGGAAAAACATCCAGTATGCGGCAGTCCTGTGGGCAAAAATGCCTTGTTGATGCTAGAGGTCAGAGGAGAATAGGCCGACTGATTCAAGCTGATAGAAGAGCAACGTTGACTGAAATAACCACTCGTTACAACCGAGCTATGCAGCAAATCATTTGTGAAGCCACAACACGCACATCCTTGAGGCGGATGGGCTACAACAGCAGAAGACCCCACCGGGTTACACTTATCTCCACTACAAATAGGAAAAAGAGGCTACAATTTGCACAAGCTCACCAAAATTGGACTGTTGAAGACTGGAAAAATGTTGCCTGGTCTGATGAGTCTCGATTTCTGTTGAGACATTCAAATGGTAGAGTCCGAATTTGGCGTAAACAGAATGAGAACATGTATCCATCATGCCTTGTTATCACTGTGCAGGCTGGTGGTGGTGGTGTAATGGTGTGGGCGATGTTTTCTGGGCACACGTTAGGCCCCTTAGTGCCAATTGGCCATTGTTTAAATGCCACGGGCTACCTGAGCATTGTTTCTGACCATGTCCATCCCTTCATGACCACCATGTACCCATCCTCTGATGGCTACTTCCAGCAGGATAATGCACCATGTTACAAAGCTCGAATCATTTCAAATTGGTTTCTTGAACATGACAATGAGTTCACTGTACTAAAATGGCCCCCAGAGTCACCAGATCTCAACCCAATAGAGCATCTTTGGAACGGGAGCTTCGTGCACTGGATGTGCATCCCTCAAATCTCCATCAACTGCAAGATGCTGTCCTATCAATATGGGCCAACATTTCTAAAGAATGCTATCCGCACCTTGTTGAATCAAAGCCACGTAGAATTAAGGCAGTTCTGAAGGCAAAAGGGGGTCCAACACGGTATTAGTATGGCGTTCCTAATAATTCTTTAGGTGAGTGTATATTTTATATGTAAAATTGAGAAAGGGGTGATTTAAACTTTTTAAGTTTTATAGTTTTTTTTATAGTTTATTTAATAACCATTTGCCCCCTTAGGGGCTAGATCCTGGGATCTTTTAATCCCTTGTCCTATTCACCCTAATAGAGCTCTATTAGGGTGAATAGGATCTTACACTATGCACAGGGCAACAGGGAGATTACCATGGCAGCCAGGGCTTCAGTAGCGTCCTGGGGCTGCCATGGTAACCGATTGGAGTCCCAGGATTACACTGCTGGGGCTCCGATCAGAACTGCCACCAATGAGAGGAGGTGAGGGGACTCTGTGGCTACTGCGCCACCAAGGTTTTTAATACTGTGGGAGGGGGGGGCGCACTGCACCACCAATGATAATTAACGTTTAATATACCTGAGGGGTTAATTGCCGCGGATCGCAGCCCCCTGTCTGTGGCAGGGAGCCGGCAATGTGTTTCTGCCGCCGCCTGCATTTGTTATGTATTAAACCTCCTCCGCCCCTCTGCACCATCATTGGAGGCAGCAGCAGCAGCACAGAGGGGAGGGAGAGACTGCTTCCTTCTTCCCTGTGCTGCTTAGGGAACATGGCGCAGGCTGAGAGCAGCGCGATCCAAATGTTCTCTGATACTGGGCTGTGCAGTAGCCTAGTATCGATAAAAGTCAATCAAATAGTCTAAGGGTGGCTCTACCTCCAAGTGGATGGTACCGGTGCTCGTATCGTGACTTACTGCCCTCAGTCACCAAAATTAAATAGCAGATATATTGTAAATAGATAGGCACTCGGACATCTGGAGTGATGCAGCAAAAGATAAGGTTTTATTCACGAAAATAATTAAAATGGATCACAGCAATAAAAGTAAAAATAATTCACAGCAATAAAAATTATTGATTGTTAAAATACAAAAAATAAAAATAAATATATGTTGCAATAATTACACTCAATATATTTTTACAGGTGGTCCATAAAATTGGAGGTATCTTAATCCGTTATTGCACTTTAATCCAATGAATATTCAATATGATGGAATAGAGCAAACAGTTCATATAGTGTTTTAGTCCACTAAGTACTCCATAAACTATCAGGGTCAATAATTCATATGAACATTTCTCCTTATTGTGTTTTTCAATCGATACAACACTGGCTTTCTTTCTCGAATTTAGATAATCGAGTTGGTGTATTTTTCCAATCGATAAAACACTGCCTTTCTTTCTCGAATTTAGATAATCGAGTCCGTGTAGCAGTATGCGTATATTCCCTTTCTTTCTCGAATTTAGATAATCGAGTCAGTATAGCAGTATGCGTACATTCGATATGTGTATATTCGATACCACACGATTTCAGAGGTACTCACTGTTCAGTTGGTTCTCTGCGAGGTATTTATGTGTAAAGCGTGACCACACTCCACATCAGTGAGGGTCTTTTCGCTTGTCTTTGTTTCCAGCCTTTCTTGTTGAGTATCACCTCTAGTTCAGTGTGAACTGTTTTTCGATCCACATATGGCATCCCTCGTGTTGTCGACTCCGCCTTCAATTGATCACGTGATGAGAGTCGACCAACTGAGAGTCCTTTTTCCCTGCTTGCCGGATAAGCAGGGATTTCAAATTATGGATGTTGAATCAGCTGATTAAATGTTATTTTTCGTATCTTTTTCTCCAGCGCATACTTGATATAGATATCCCGAAGCCAAAGTTCCTCCCCTCCTCCGCCCCTCTGCACCATCATTGGAGGCAGTGGCAGCAGCACAGGGGGAGGGAGAGACTGCTTTCTTCTTCCCTGTGCTGCTGAGGGAACATGGCGCACGCTGAGAGCAGCGCGATCCATGTTCTCTGATACTGGGCTGTGCAGTAGCCTAGTATTGATAAAAGACAAATCCTGGTATCGTATCGATACCGGGCTAAAGTATCGATTGGGTATCGAAAGTTTGATACCCGAAACAACCCAAATGCCTGCACTATGCCCTACACAACCCCCTACTTATTTCATAATGTCTGGACCCATGAAAGGTCCTCTTTAAGTGATGTGTAAAGACATATATCAATGCAACACATTTATTCTAAAGATAAACTAATTTATTCAAATTTGTTTACGTCTGAGTTGGCAAACAAATTTGATAGAGGTACAAATAGATTGTACCCGAATCGAAAGTACTTTAAATGGAGGGATTTTCTCCTAGTAGGCGTGAAGAGTCTTATAGGCCAGGCAATGCTCCTCTAGGTTTATGGGATAAAGATATGCAAAGTCAGTGCTCAACATTTTAACCAGGCTTTAAAGTATAACGTGAGCCTCATCTGCAAAAAGCTGTTTCAGAATTGACCCTCATAATGGCAGAGCAGAGAGAACTGGCTTAGCTAGGTGAGAGGTACTATTTGTCCTTACGTAGATCGCCTAATAGGCATGAGGAGTCTTATGGACCAGGCAACACTCCTCTGGGTTTCTGGGAAAAATTTATGCAAATTAGCTTTCCTTCCAAAAGGAAAAGGAAAGATAAGGGTGCCTTTATCCATGGTGGAAATATCAGTCTGGAAAATACACAGGTGTGGATTTTTATGTGCAGATTAAGATGTGGATTTCTTTGATATTGTAATCCTGATGTGGGAATCTTTAACTGGTCTATGGTCATTATATGTGGACATGTTCGGACATAATTTTTTTATGTTGCTAGGAAATGTTCCTGTTGTTGTAGAGGGCAGTGAATGTCTGACAACAGGGGGGTCTGGAAATATGGATTTCAAATGGTCATCTTTTTGTGATAGTGGATGTTATTTTCATGCAACTCCCCTGAGCATCTCCAGATGTGGACTGTGCTGTAGGTGACGACCAGAAGTTTCTGATGGTTCTCTGGCACTCAGCACATTTTAATTATGTCTTGGAGAAAAAACACTTTAAGGAGCTTTCTTAGTGGTCACTTACAAGTTACTGTGCTTCCTACTTGCCATTCTGCTCACCTCCCTCTGTTAAGGAATCCTCCACTACTTCCCAAAATATCTCAAAGGAACTCGGTCTAATGATCTCCTTGTTTAGCCTTGGAATTATTACAGGAGAATAACTATAGGGGAAAAGGCTGCTTTGGGGCCCAAACTCAGAAGGGACCCACACAGGAGGGGGACTAAAAGATTTTATTGTCAGGGCCCCCTCAACAGTTTAGTACAATGACAATATATACTAAACGAAGGCTGTTGGGCCTGGGGGGCTGTTGGGCCTGGTCAGAGAGAGCGATCTCGACTAGCCACAGGAGTGGAGGTTACACACGGAGAGGGGGTTGCAAAGAAGTTGCTAAGGGGTAGGGGTCTGTTCAAAAAGTTGCTGTGGGGCCCTGTTATTTGTAGTTACGCCGCCGAATTGTTATATGTATATATTACTTACAAGCAATAAAATTTGTTTTGTTCTTGGCAGATGATTGTATCAGGAGCTCAGAGGGACATCTGATATCTACAGAGTTTAAAGTAGATGATCGGGGTATTGCACGAAATACGTACGAAGAACATGCCATTAACCCAGATATATCCTCATCAATTCACAACCAAAATCTATCATCTGATTATTTTAAACAGTTCCGATCTTCTGATTCCTTACAGACTGTAACGCAAAACGAAAACCCTATAAGGGGTGTTGAACATCAAAGAGCTCACACACAGGAGAAGCCATTTTTATGTCTAGAATGTGGGAAATGTTTTGTCCTAAAAAAAAATCTTGTTATACATCAAAGGAATCACACAGGGGAGAAGCCATTTTCCTGCTCAGAATGTGGGAAATGTTTTAGAGATAAATCCTATCTGGTCATACATCAGAGAATTCACACAGGGAAGAAGCCATTTTCATGTTCAGAATGTGGGAAATGTTTTAACATTAAATCGGATCTTGTTAATCATGAGAGAATTCACACAGGGGAGAGGCCATATTCATGTTTACAATGTGGCAAAAGCTTTGTCCTCAAAAACACTCTTGTTCTGCATCAGAGAACTCACACAGGGGTGAAGCCATTCTCATGTTCCGAATGTGGGAAATGCTTTGCCCTCAAAAACAATCTTGTTATACATCAACGAAATCACACAGGGGTGAAGCCATTTTCCTGTTCAGAATGTGGGAAATGTTTTAAGCATAAATCAGATCTTGTTAGACATCAGAAAATTCACATGGGAGTGAAGCCATTTTCCTGTTCTGAATGCGATAAATGTTTTACTCGGAAATCAGCTCTCGTTAGACATCAGAGAATTCACACAGGGGAGAAGCCGTTTTCCTGTTCAGAATGTGGGAAATGTTTTACACGGAAATCAGGTCTTATTGACCACCAGAAAACTCACACAGGGGAGAAGCCGTTTTCATGTTCAGAGTGTGAGAAATGTTTTACTCAGAAATCAGCTCTTGTTGCACACCAAAAAACTCATTCAAGAGAGAATCCATTTTCATGTTTAGAAAGTGAGCAATCTAAATATGAGAAAACTGCTACAGGGATGTAGCCATTTTAATTTTTTTAAACATGTTTCTATTGGTAGGTACAAGAAAATATATATATTCCAGTCAGGCTACTTTCACACTACCGTTTTGCTGGATCCGGCAGGGTTCAGCAAAAACGCTTCCGTTACTGATAATACAACCGTCTGCATCTGTTATGAACGATCCAGTTGTATTATCTTTAACATACCCAAGACGGATCCGTCATAAACTCTATTGAAAGTCAATGGGGTACAGATCAGTTTTTTATTGTGTCAGAGAAAACGGATCCGTCCCCATTGACTTGCATTGTGGGTATGAGAATGGAACGTAATGTATTTTGGAGCATTCCGATCTGTTCAGTTACATTTTGTCCCCCATTGACAATGAATATGGACAAAACTGAAGCATTTTTTTTCCGGTATTGAGACCCTATGATGGATCTCAATACTGGAAAATATTAACGCTAGTGTGAAAGTAGCCTCACATGTCATGCAAGAGAAAGGGAATGCAATTTGCAACATTAAATGATAAAAAATTATTTAAAACGTATGTAATTACCAGAAAACATCTGATATCCAAAAGCAAATAGAATTGAGATAACACATATCTATATCAGCCACCCAAATAGAATATTTTACATTATTTTCCATAACTGCTTGTTAAAGGGGTTGTCCGGGTTCAGAGCTAAACCCGGACATACCCATAATTTCACCCAGGCAGCCCCCCTGATGGGCGGAAGCCTCCACCTGGCAGCCCCATGGAGAGCCCGGTATATCACTGGAACTCCACAAAATGCCTTTGCGCTGCTTGATTTAGTGCAGGGCAAAGTCGAGCATCGGAGCATGAACTGCTCCAATGCTCAAGTCAGGGGGACTGCCTGGGTGAAAATGTGGATATGTCCGGGTTCAGAGCTGACCTCTTCAAAGCTCTCACTTGAACAGGCGCCGAACTTCGGCAGCCCAGCACGGCCACTAAACAGAGCTGTGCTTCTGACGAGTTACGGTGCTGGAGGCTGCAAGACACAGCTGATGGGTGGGGTTACTGGGTGTCAGACCCCGATTAATCGGATATCGATGATCTACCTTGAGCCATTCAAGCTGTGAAATGACATTTGGAACATAACTTGTCATCAGTGATGGATTATAATGGGTCTCAGCCATTGAAGGAAAATATCCAAGACAACTGGCCCACTGCTGCTAGAACTAAGAGGAGTAATGTCACATCAACATCCAAGTCCCAAAATTGGTACTGGGTTAGGGTTTTCTAACAAAAAAAAAAGCTATTAGTTTTAAAGTTTTGTCTTTATAAGCTTGAGCCGGCATCTTCTGTAACTGCGCTAGTATGTAAGGCTGGCGGGCGCATGCGCAGTAGCGAAACTGAAGCCGGCTGAGTGTAGGAGCTGGGATTGCGCTACAGCAGCCCTGTACTGCGCATGCGGGCTGGGAGCGCGGTCCCGGCACTGAGATCGGGCGTGTCAATAAAGGCGGCGGGAGACGAGGAGAGCAGGATTGGAGACGCCTGGGCTGCTGCCCCCTTGACTTCAAACCTGACTTGAAGCAGGGGGCAGTGGCTGAATAAAACATTGATTTCTCAAGGAGGCTAGATGCGGCTAAACGATGAAAAAGTGTATTAGGAAACTACTATGCAGCACTATAAGGTACTAGTAACAGCTTAGTAAGCGATTTTTTGGTGACAGGTTCCCTTTAAATGTGCATCAATAGTCATATTCTGGATTGCCAATAAGTCCATATGAACCTCTTTTATCTTAATGATTTTTTAAAGGGTATGGTCTTGAGGAATCATCCAGGAACTCATTGCCTAGTGATTGAGTACATTCATTTCCTTGCTTCCTCTTGTGCATTGCTATCGGCTACTGTGTTTGATCCTGACCTCTGATCATGACCACATAAACTGTATGCCTGCTGCCTATTGTCCTTCAGGTTCTGAATCATGGATACATTTCTGACTATGCCTATCTTCTCCTTTGGCCCTTTGCATTCTGATTGCTCTCATTGGGACGATCCTTGGCTTAGACTACACTACTACTGTATCAATGCTACTGCCACTAATATATGCCTATTGTAGGTATCTCAACCTGAGTCCGTACCCTTATTGGGGGTTAAGGGGAACACTTTGACTTTTCACCACAGTCTAATGAGTGCCAAACAAATTTTGACAATCCACATTTCTGGTACTTGACCATAACAAATTCAGTTTGCTGCCAGATGCTCTTTCAGGTGTCTGTGATGAAGAAAAATAAAATCATGTTTTCATTTTTGGGTGTTTTGTAGAACCTATTTATTAACTGGCAATAGTAACTAGTAAGAGCTCTTTCACACTTGCGTTGTCCGGATCCGTCGTGTACTCCATTTGCCGGAATTACACGCCGGATCCGGAAAAACGCAAGTGAACTGAAACCATTTGAAGACGGATCCGTCTTCAAAATGCGTTCAGTGTTACTATGGCAGCCAGGACGCTATTAAAGTCCTGATTGCCATAGTAGTAGTGGGGAGCGGGGGAGCAGTATACTTACCGTCCGTGCGGCTCCTGGGGCGCTCCAGAATGACGTCAGAGCGCCCCATGCGCATGGATGACGTGCCATGCGATCACGTCAATCATGCGCGTGGGGCGCCCTGACGTCACTCTGGAGCGCCCCGGGAGCCGCACGGGCAGTAAGTATACTGCTCCCCCGCTCCCCACTACACTTTACCATGGCAAACAGGACTTTAGCGTCTCGGCAGTCATGGTAACCATTCAGAAGAAGCTAAACGTCGGATCCGGCAATGCGCTGAAACGACGTTTAGCTTAAGGCCGGATCCGGATTAATGCCTTTCCATTCAGAATTCATTAGGATAAAACTGATCAGGATTCTTCCGGCATAGAGCCCCGACGACGGAACTCTATGCCGGAAGAAAAGAACGCAAGTGTGAAAGAGCCCTAAGGTGAATATACAGGTATATATCCTTCAGTGTAGCTGTACGATAAGCAGGATAGAACCTCAGATGCTACAGACACATTTATATTCATGTTTGGATAATGTTGGATGTTTCTGTATTGTAAGCTTTGTATTTTTATACTGTTTGTAGTCATGTCCCCGAGCACTGTCTTGAATGTGCACAATATATTCTGAATAGTTTGGTTTAGAGATGAACGGATCAATTCTACATGATCAGGTTGTTTACGAGATTCTCAATAGCTTCGGTTTTCAGTAAATCCCAATCTTTTAGGATACGTCCTGCAGAAATGCATGTTTTTTGGGCAGATAGAGATCTTAAATCACAATTTAGTGTCAGTGAGTGTATTTCACAGTGGAGAGAAGACAAGAGGTAGTTAGATTTACAGTCAATTTGAGAGATTTTAGAGATGGCAGTAAGTGTGCCATTGTGTAAAGGCTCTATTACATTAAAAGTTTCAGCAGGCGATGGTTGGGAACGAAGCGTTTCTTCCCTGCAATCGCCTGCTCGTTGGTGCATATCATTAGTAGCGGTCTCTTCCACTATCTCCCCCATAGTATGGGGAGAAGCGATCGTTAATGCAATCACTCGTAAACGTACTGACTTATTTGCTGGCAGCAGATTGTGATTAGACAGCACGATCTGCCATCCGGCAATCAATGGTTTTTAAGCCTGTAATCGGTGGCAATATTAACCTTATTCACACGTCAATGATTTGAGCCAAAACCAGGAATGGAGCCTCCACAGACATGAGGTATAAGGGAAAGATCTGCACCTGTTCTGTGTTTAGACCCGCTCTTGGTTTTGGCTCACAATCACTGATGGAAAGCACTGGAGCGAACACTGTGTGAATAAGGCCTCATGCACACAACAGTGTGCCCTCCTTGCCCATACTGTGGGCTGCAAATTGAATGGGGGCCGTGATCTGTGTCAGACGGTCCGCACTGCAAAAAAGTAGTGAATGGGTCCACATTCACAATGCCGGTGCCCATACATTGCAGAACAACGACTGCATGAGGCCTAAGGAATTGCACTGCCAGATAATCACTGACAAGCATTCCTACGAACGCTTGTTAGCAATGATCTGCAGAATATTGGCCAGTCTAATACAGCCTTTGCTTAAGGTCCCTTATCACGGGACAATTTAGCAGATGATTGTCGGGAAGGAACAGTTCCTTCCCAACAAGCGCCTGCTTGTCAGAGAAGGAGAATGCAGCATTTACATTGCAGCGATCTCCTCCACAGTATAGGGAGAAGCTAATACCATCGCTCATCCCCACCGAGGCTTGTTGTGCAGTCCGCATGATCTGCCAACAAACGACGATTTATGTGCCTGCACAAACAGCATATTACCCGATGAAGTGCTTAGCTGCAGCACCTTTACACCACCAGATAATCCCTATTAGCGATTATCTGCCAGATTAGGCAGGCTGGTAGCCATTGCGGAGCGCTGCTGCAGGTAATGCTATATAATTAAATTTCTTATTAATGTGCATCGACCCACACGTCATTCACAGTCTTTTACAGTAATATCTTAACCCTGGTGCTGATACGGTGCCTGGTATATTGTTCTGTGTTAGTTAAACAGCATCTATACTGAACTCTGTCCAAGTGGCCATTTTTCCTTCACTTTATCGAATTTAATAAGTTCTGTTGCTCAGTAGCCTGACTTATAGTTTCAGTCTTATAGCAGTTGTACTAGACTCTGTCCAATAGACCGTCTTTTAAATTTTTCTAATTTAATTTAATACATTTTTGCTTAGCCTGACATATCCTGCTTCACAGTTATGTAACAGTTGTACTGGACTCTGTATAAAGTGACAATTTTTTTATTTACCAATTTTTTAAATTTAATTTAATAAATGATGTTGCTCAGCAGCCTGATGTATTGTTCTGCGTCAACAGTTATATAGCAATTATACTGGACTTTGTCCAAAATACCATTTTTGTAATTTAATAAATTCTGCTGCTCAGAAGCCTGACGTGATATTCTGTGTCTCAGATTTATAGCAATGCAGTGAACTTTTAATGGCTAGACCATGTGACTTCTGATTGTTTTATTCATAAATAGGCTTAAAAATAAAATACCTTGCCACCTGAGTGTGGGTAGCTCTAGCACAAGTAGCAGCAGCATAGTCAGCGCCAGACGTCCAGTCAGTAGTAGCAGGTTACAGATCTCCCGCACTTCCTGTAGACGAGAGCGTATTATTGTGGAGGAGGAGGATGACATAGTGTGCTGGATGACTTGCTCATCATACCAGTTACAGCAGAATAATGGTGCATTCCTCCTGCTCTTCCAGTTAATTTGAGGCCTAATAGAAGCTTTTCTTTTCCATCTTCTCTGTCTTCACTGACCCCTTTTAGTGGGGCAACTTTTCTCTTCAGAGACTGAACATCAGGAACTAAGGAAGATTTGAATATAGTGTTCCTGTCGATGAGTTGTATGAGAACAGTCAGCGTTTGGACTGCAATAAGGAGGGTGATCAGGCGAAGGTGGGGGGGCATGACTGAATTGCATTGTATATGGTGGTGGTAGGCGAACTGGTAGTCATTATGGCATTGGCACTCAGCAAACTTAGAGGTGGGAATCATGAGGAGGGCAAGGAACCTATTACATATCCCTGTCTGATAAAACGTGGTGGGGATGAAGACGATGATTTTCTGTTGGACAGGACCTGGGAACTGGATCAGGGTGACAAGAAAGTAATGAGGTAATAGAAGGAGGCTGGTGGGAGCAACAAAAAAGAGTGGCACTATCATATGGTCAGCTCGGGAACAGGTGATGCCACTGCTGCTGTTGGTACAGCGTCAAACAGTTCTCAGATCTAGGGCAAGTTTGAGAGGTGGTTGCAGAAATGTTGCCAGTGCTGCTAGTAGTGGCTCTGAGTGTCATCTATCATGGGTACTTTTTTCTTTTGCCAGCCTACAAAACCATCATAGCATGTAAGCTCTGCAGGCAGAGAATAAAATGCAGCAGTTCAGGAACAAATGTAGAAACTACAGCTCTCCTTTAGCAAATTAAGTGAAATCACATGCTCCTGTGGGAAAATGGTACTGGCAAGCAATGTGAGCAAGACCACCCTCCTCCTCCGCATCTTCGTTCCAGTAGCCAGGCCATATCCACAAGTAGTACATGGTCATTTTTGTCATCATCATTCAACGTAATCAGCTACTGCTTCTCCTCCTCCACTTTATCATCAGTCATCCGTAATGGAATATGAGGGCAGAAAAAAACAGTACGCACCCAACAAACCGCACGTGTGGCAACTTACACCTGGCCAAGTTGCTTCTGTAGTGGTTAGTGTATTCCACTGCTTTAAGGCAACTGATGGAGTGTACTCAGCCTCGATGGAGGATACCCAGCCGACATTATTTATCAAAAAAGCTGTTCCTGCTTTATCCCTCATGCGAATACCAATGTTAAAACATGGAGCAGCAATTATGGCGAGGGACAGTCTTTCATGGTTCCCTGAGTCAGTGTTTCGCGTGGCAGTGGAGATGGTGCACCACTGCCACAAATCTAGCTTTTATTGATACATCTACAGTTGCTCAGGTCTGATTCCCACACCAGGCACTTATCCACCTCTTCTCCATCCTTGTCAATGCATATCTGCCCATCCCTCCATTCATAAGAACGATTCTCGCCTATTCAGGTTTTTTCAAAGAGGCTGCCAGATTTGTGAGTAGAGACAACAGCTGCATTATTGATGTCTTCCCTCTGATATTTATATTGGTAAAAATGCTTACACTGGTGCAACAATGGATGATGGAAGAACAATTTCTACATCTTGCTCTCTGCCATGTGGCTGTTGAGACTAGGACTTCAGAAGGATGAGGAGGAGTTGGCAGTGGAGGAGAACGTACATTTTTCACAGGCACTGCTAGGTGACAGGAACAAACTTTTTATGAAGTGAAGACGGTAGAACGGCACTCCTCAACGTGTGTAGGGAGGTGCTCAGTGGTATACAAAGTTCATGTATTTGAAGGAAAGACCACGGCACTCTCTTTTTGCTGTTACGTCAAATGCTTATTTTTATTGACTTATTGTATCTAGGGGTGGGCGATATGGCCTAAAATCTATATTGCGATATAATTTTAAGCATGTGCGATATGCGATATATTGTTTTCTATATTTTGGGGGTGTTTAAACTTTTTTTTTACTTTTTATTTAATAACTATTGGCCTCCTTAAGGGCTAGAACCCTTGTCATATTCACCCTAATAGAGCTCTATCAGGGTGAATAGGACTTTACACTCTCCCTGCTGCCCTGTGCTTTGTGCACACAGCAGTAGGGAGCTGAGTCCCCTCCCCTAAACAGTGCCATCCACAGACTCCCCTCCCCTAAACAGTGCCATCCACAGATTCCCCTCCCCTAAACAGTGACATCCACAGATCCCCCTCCCCTAAACAGTGCCATCCACAGACTCCCCTCCCCTAAACAGTGCCATCCACAGATTCCCCTCCCCTAAACAGTGACATCCACAGATCCCCCTCCCCTAAACAGTGCCATCCACAGATTCCCCTTCCCTAAACAGTGCCATCCACAGATTCCCCTCCCCTAAACAGTGACATCCACAGATCCCCCTCCCCTAAACAGTGCCATCCACAGATCCCCTCCCCTAAATAGTGCCATCCACTGATCCCCCTCCCCTAAACAGTAATATCCACTGATCCCCCTCCCCTAAATAGTGCCATCCACTGATCCCTCTCCCCTAAATAGTGCCATCTACTGATCCCTCTCCCATAAACAGTGACATCCACAGATCCCCCTCCCCGACGCTCACAGGAGAACATTTATAAACTAATCAGTAACTTTAACTTTAATCATTGCTGATCTCTTTACTGGATACCTTTCTCTGTCTTAGCTCTGGTAACAGCAGGCAGTGCGGGCGGGCGGTGCTCACTTACTGACGTCACGCGCCTGCTCCCCCCACTAGGCGGCGTAGGCGCGTGACATCAGTGAGTAAGCGCCGCCCGCCCGCACTGCCTGCTGTTACCGGAGCTAAGACAGAGTAAGGTATCCAGTAAAGAGATTAGCAATGATTAAAGCTAAAGTTACTGATTAGTTTATAAATGTTCTCCTGTGAGCTGCGTGGCCCTGTATATTCTAACCCCTGTCACCATGGGAACGCCTGGGGGTTAGAATATACCATCGGATTTGAGTTTTCACAATCTCACTGAGATCGTGAAAACACAATGATTTACTGTCAGTCCCTCCCCTCCTCCTCCTCTGTTCTCATTGGTGGTCAGCGGCAGCCGCGCACAGTGGGGAGGGAGGGACTCCCTCCTTCTCCACAGTGCCAGCTCAGGAGAACATGGTGCGCGCAGAGAGCGCGATCATATAGCGGTCCTGCGATATAGGCTATATGCACAAAATCCATATCGTGGCACAAATTTATATTGCATATCGCCATCAAAAATTTTAGATGGATACAATAAGTCAATAAAAATAAGCATTTGCCGTAACAGCAAAAAGAGAGTGCCGTGGTCTTTCCTTCAAATACACAAACTTTTTATGAAAACTCGTTTGCCATACTCTCTGTCCATGTAAAGGTGATGCATAGCATCCAAAGAATGAGTAAAACAATCGTTCATCGTATGAAATAATTTTTCATGTGGACACCTCAATTATTGTTATGGGTAGCAGATCATGCGTGTAAACAATGAATTTGTATGAGGACAAGCAATAGCAGTAGTCTTCACTTACCTCATACATTTACATGCAGCTCTTCACCCAGATTTGTGAGCAGGCAATTATCAGGAAGGAACACTTTCAGGTCTGAGAGACGCAATCCTTAAGTTATGTAGAGAAACAAAAATCCATGCGACACATTCATTCCTGTTGGCACAGGTACATCCGCCTTTTTTTTTCTTTTATTCTATGATGAGAATTCATTTCTATCCTTAGCTTCTGCCCTGTTTCACCTATATAGGAGATCTTTGTGCATAACATTACGTTGAGGTACCCAGGATCTTCTAATCCTGATGTATGTTGGGAATATTTATCTTGTCTATGGTCATTATATTTGGACATGTTTGGACACATTTTTGTTGCCTGGAAATGTTCCTGTAGAGGACATTGAGCTTCTGCCAATGATACTTTTCAGATTAGGGGGCTGTCTATAACACACAAGACTGGGGGGTCTGGAAATACAGGTTTTAAATGTTTTTTTTTCTTCAACTGTGTGTGTTTGTAAGCTATTTGTAGCTCCCCTGAGCATCTCCAGATGTAGATGATAGGTGACGACCAGAGGCATGATTCTCTGGCACTCTGCATGTTTTCAATATTAATTATACCTTGGGAAAACACTTTGAGGAGTGTTGAGTGGTCAGTGAGAACTGTGCTCCATATTTGGCATTCTGTTCACCACATCCTGCTATGTAATCTGACACTAGATCCTCAACTCTTTCCTGAAATATATCATGGAAGCTCTATCTAATAGTCCCCTTGTTGAGACTTGAATATGTATATATTATTCAAATGCAATAAAATCTGTTTTATTCTTGGCAGATGAATGCACCAGGAGTTCAGGGAGACATCTGATATCTTCAGATTTTAAAGTAGATGTCAGAAGAGATACATATGAAGAACATATACCCTTAGCCATTCATGGCAAAAATCTATCATCAGATCCTTTTAAACAGGTCGAATCTTCTGGTTCATCAAAGACTGTACCGCAAAATGAAAGTCCTGTAAGGGTTTTTGAACATCAAAGAGCTCACACAGTGGAGGAGCCATTTTCATGTTCAGAATGTGGCAAATGTTTTGCTGTCAAAACCTCTCTTATCATACATCAACGAATTCATACAGGGGAGAAGCCATTTTCATGTTCAGAATGTGGAAAGTGTTTTAACCAGAAATCAGCTCTTGTTAGACATCAGAAAACTCACACAGGGGAGAAACCATTTTCCTGTTCAGAATGTGGGAAATGGTTTACTCGAAAATCAGGTCTTGTTGACCATCAGAAAATTCACACGGGGGAGAAACCGTTTTTCTGTTCAGAATGTGGGAAATGTTTTACACAGAGATCGTCTCTTTTTATGCATCACAAAACTCATTCAAGAGAGAAGCCATTTTCATCTTCAGAACGTGGGCAATGTTTTAACCAGAAACCAACTTTTGTTAGACATCTGAAAACTCATACAAGGGAGAAGCCATTTTCCTGTTCAGAACGTGCCAAGTGTTTTACTCAGAAATCAACTTATGTTGACCATCGGAGAATTCACACAGGGGAGAAGCTGTTTTCCTGTTCAGAATGTGGGAAATGTTTTAGCGCTAACTCAGATCTTGTTAGACATCAAAGAATTCACACAGGAGAGAAGCCATTTTCCTGTTCAGAATGTGGGAAATGTTTTAACCAAAAACCAGATCTTGTTAAGCATCAGAAAATTCACACAGGGGAGAAGTCATTTTCCTGTTCAGAATGTGGGAAAGGTTTTACTCGGAAAGCAACCCTTGCTGACCATCGGAAAATTCACACAGGTGAGAAGCCATTTTCCTGTTCAGAATGTAGTAAATGTTTTAGGCAGAAATCAACTCTTGTTACACATCAGAAAATTCACTCAAGAGAGAAGCCATTTTTATGGTCAGAAGGTGGGCAATATTTCACTTGGAAATATGAGAAAACTCATACATGGAAGTAGCCCTTGTATTTTTCCAACTTGTATTATTGGCATGTACAAGACAAAAAAACATATGTTCCAGTAAAAGAAAATCGCATGTCATACAAGAGGATGGGAATGCAATTTGCAAGAATACATAATCACAAAAAATGTATGTTATTACCCAAAAAAAGTGTTATCCAAAAGCAAATTGAATCCAGATAAGGGTACTTTCACACTTGCGTTAAACTTTTCCGGTATTGAGTTCCATCCTAGGGGCTCAATACCGGAAAAAAAACTGATCAGCTTTATCCTAATGCATTCTGAATGGAGAGCAATCCGTTCAGTATGCATCAGGATGTCTTCAGTTGAGTTTTTGTTTTTCTCTGTCCAAAATTCCGGAACACATGACGAATCCGGAATTATTTTACATTGAAATGCATTAATGCCGGATCCAGCCCCAAGTGTTCCGGAAAAACAGAACCTGCATGCGCAGACCTTTAAAAATGTGAAAAAGATAAATACCGGATCCGTTTTTCCATATGACAACCAGAGAGAAATCCGGATCCGTCTACAAATGGTATCCGTTTGCATACAGATTGCCGATTGGCGACGGAACTGCCTACCGGAATCCAGCAACGCAAGTGTGAAAGTACCCTAACACACTGCAGTATTACCGTGTCTTACAACTCTAACATTATACAGTAGATAAAGAAAGGTGTTTTCCAGTCTTCACATATTGATGACTTATCCTCGGTGAGAGTCCAACACTCAACACTCTCACCAATCATCTATTCCTTGTAGTCTCCAGCACTGTCACCTTGAACATACTGTAGCTGGAAGCACACCTCTTTTCAAAGTATTTTGGCTGTGTTGGGTTACATTCACTTGAATGAGAACTCAGTTGCCGAAACCTGGAAAGAACACTGCACTTCAACCCTTTTGAGACCTTGCGATTTTGTGTTTTTATTTTCTACTCTCTAGAAAAAATGGAAAAAAGCGGCTGCTCCTACAGAACGAATGGATCAGGGTTCTCACCTCCCGGTCCACCCAGACAGTATGGGAGAGAAAAAGAAATAACAAAACTGATGAGGGGCACTCCAAATTTGGGAAATGACAGACAGCACTATATAAATATATCAAATATTTAATATGGAGAGCCAGTTAATACAGTGACAACAATAAAATCATATATGCAATACAACCATATATGCAATAAAACAGTGTCTTAGAATGTGGATCATATTGAGAACAGTATTCCGGATCGGGTTTTCTATGGTTTTAAGCAGCCCAGTCCCACCTACATTTTGCCTCTGGCGAGGTATAAAAGGTTACCAAGTGCTCACTGTTACCACCACTGATGAAGGGGTGTATACCCTGAAACGCGTCTGGTTCTGTTGGGACAGTGAGCCTGCTTCCACTTGCCTAGGATCGATCCACGGAATTCGTCTATGTCTGCGATTATTGCTCTCTTATGGACTAAGTCACCTTTGACTGTGCTTGATCCTCTAAAGGGGGGCGCTGGTACACAAAATCCAGGATCGCAGGGAGCGTCTGACATCATACCGCTGTGAAGCCGAGAAGTCACGTTAGACGTCACGTTGGAGACTCCATACCACGTGGGACACCGCGTTGGGTAAGAACGGCAGGAGAATCGAGCAGAGTATCCAGCATATGATGAAGTGTGGTAAGGTATATCCTCCACTACCGCTACTACCTGTTTATCCTGCTGGGGAAGCGGGACATACTCTAGCTGGTTGGGACATTGTAGAGTGCTGATACAGCATTGCCGGCAAAAGGTTGGAATAGTGTGTCGTTCCATCTGGCTCTATTGGAGCTACCGCTGGGCTACAGACAAGGACTGACACCCACATATTACCGTCATCCCTTGCAATTATCTGTTTACAGAGGTCATATTGGGACTACATCCATCCAAAGTCCAGATTCATCTGAGACACTGTTTTATTGCATATATGGTTGTATTGTATATATGATTTTATTGTTGTCACTGTATTATCTGGCTCTCCATATTAAATATTTGATATATTTATATAGTGCTGTCTGTCATTTCCCGAATTTGGAGTGCCTCTCTCATTGTTATTTATTTTTTACTCTCTGCCTTCCCGAAGCCATAATGTTTTTTGCCAGACAAGTTGTACTTTTTAATGGCAAATGATGTAATGGGAAACTGGGAAAAAAACTGGAAAAAAATTCCAAATGGGGTGGAATTGAAAAAAAAACCACAATCTTTTTATGGTGTTCCCTATGCAGTAAAACTGACCTATGCCCTTCATTCTCTGGGTCAGTATGATTAGAACAAGCGTTAATTTTTAACGTAAATTTGTTTTCCCTTAGTGCTAACAGCAGCACAAGTGGGGAGTTCTCCCCTGTGAAACTAGTAGGACAGGTGGAATTTTTGATGACAATAAATTTCCTACCAAGCACTAATTAAATAATTAGTAAAAACCCACCCCTATAAAGGGCAGACTGCCCATAATCCAGTGCTTTATATCAAGTAGAAACTAAACAAGGATGGGAATTTGGGTGCTGCTGTTAGGACTAAGGGAAAACATTTACGTAAAAAATGAACGCTTCCCTTACGTCCTAACTAGCAGCACAAGTGGGGACCTAGCAAGTAACACAAACAAATTAGGAGGGTCTCCTCACAGGTACACAATATCGCCCTTTTTTTTATGATAGGGCAGCAGACAGAATGGTGCGTCCGAATGCTACCCCCTCAGAGCGCCTAGAGTCTAGGCGATAATGTTTAACGAAAGTGCTGTGGGAGCTACAAGAAGCCGCAGCACAAATCTGTTCAAGCGGAACTAGATTTTTTTCCGCAAAGTCGATATTGCCCTCGTGGAGTGGGCAGTGACAAAGGATGGAGGAGCCAAGCCTTGGGATAGAAAGGCTTCCCCGATTGCCTCCTTTACCCATCTACTTAGAGAGGGTTTGGAGGCTTTTAGACCTTTGCTTTTACCGGAGAAGGAGAGCAGCAGGTGTTCTGATTTCCTAAAGTCCGCAGTCCTGTTCAGGTAGATTTTGAGATTCCTGGAAATGTCCAAGGAGTGAAGGGCTTCCTCTTCAGGAGATGACGGAGTAGGACATAGGACCGGCAAGGAGATGGTCTGATTTCGGTTACCGAATGAGGGAACCTTGGGAGCAAAGGTCGGTAAAAATCTCAACAGGACAGAGTCATGGAGAAAGAGGGTATAAGGCTCAGCAGCCACTAGGGCCTGTAACTCTCCAATCCTTTTGGCCGATGTTATGGCCAGTAGAAATGTGACCTTTAAAGATAGGAATCTAAGGTCTACATTCTCTAGGGGTTCAAAGGGGGGAGAGGATAGCCCCTTTAGAACAATGTATAAATCCCATTCAGGGATAGGTCTCAGGATTCTAGGTTTTAATCTTTCGGCTCCCTTGAGGAACCTCCTGAGTAGAGGGTCTTGAGATAATGGTCTACCTAGAGAGGCAGAGAGAGCACTGGTGTGGACTCAGAGTAGACGGGCTTAGACCCTTGTCCAGGCCGTCCTGCAGGAATTGTAAAATAGCTGAAAGAGGAGGATCTGAGGGTTCTACCTCTTTAGCAGCACACCACTGAAGAAAGATCTTGTGAATTCTTGAGTACGCCTTGTTTTTAGACTCCGCACAGGAGTGTAAAATAGTTCTCAAGACCTCCGCAGAAAGCCCTCTAGCTTCTAGTAGGGGCCTGTCAATCTCCAGGCTGTTAGATTGAGTTTCCTCAGATCTAGGCAGGGGCCTGTGTCCTGATACAGAAGGTCCTGCGTTAGGGGAAGTCTCCAATATGTGCCCTGACTCATCTTCATGATCTGGGTGAACCAAGACCTCTTCGGCCAAAATGGTATTATTGCAATGACCGGGGTCTGGTCTTGTTTGATTTTCGTCAATACCCTTGGTATCATGGAAAGTGGAGGGAATATGTATGCCAGCCTGAACCTCCATGGAATGGACAGAGCGTCTATCGCCAGAGGGTTGTCCTCCTTGTAGAGGGAGCAGAACTTGTCCACCTTCGCGTTCAATCGGGTCGCCATTAAGTCGATCTCTGGAGTGCCCCAACCTAGAGTGATCTGGGAGAAGATGTCTCTGTTCAGTGACCATTCACCTAGAACTGGTAGACCCCGACTGAGTCGATCCGCAACTATGTTGAGATCTCCCCTGATGTGAACCGCGGAAAGGTGGGATAGACTGAGCTCTGCCCAAGAGAGGATTAGACCTACTTCCTGGAGAAGAGGTTGAGATCTTGTACATCCCTGTCTGTCGATATAAGCGACCACAATCATGCTGTCCGAAGGCTGGACTCTCACCGCCTTCCCGCGTATGAGAGGAGCAAAATAATAAAGAGCTAGATGTATGGCTCTTAGTTCTCTCATATTGGGCGAGAGAAGACTCTCCTGTGGAGTCCAGATACCCTGTATTGGACTGTCTTCCAGATGGGCTCCCCAACCTAGAAGGGAGGCGTCTGTGGTCAACGTGATCCATCGAGGTTGAATCAAGGACCTCCCATCTGATAGGTTCCTCCACCATTTAAGTGAGGACCGGACTTTGACAGACAGGGAGTGAGTCTTGTCCAACCCCTTGGGGTTGTGGTTCCAGACTGCTAACACTTCTTCTTGAAGTGGACGGAGGTGCCAAAGGGCCCAAGGAACTGCTTCTGCAGATGCTAACATGTGGCCCAACATCTTCAGAAGTGTTCTGATGGACACTCGACGAGGTGCCATGAGAAACTGAGCAGCTCTTATGACTCGATCTTTCCTCTCTGGGGAAAGAGAGAGAGTCATTGCTTGAGAATCCACTATAAACCCCAGGAATACCCTGGAAGTGGAAGGCAGAATCTGGGACTTTTCCCAGTTTATCAACCAGCCTAACCGCTGGAGAGTCTAGAACGTCTAGAGACACAGCTTTTAAGAGCCAGTCATCTAGATATGGCACGATTTCTAGTCCTTGGAGCCTGAGCTTGGCAACAACCGGAGCCACAACCTTGGTAAAAGTGTGGGGAGCGGACGAGATGCCAAAGGGTAGAACAGCAAACTGGTAATGCTTTACCACACCCTTTATGGAGACCGCATCTCTTAGGAACTTTCAGTGAGTTGGATGGATAGGGACATGAAGATAGGCGTCCTTTAGATCTATGGTGACCATAAGGTCTCCAGGATTTAGAATGTTGATTAAGGAGCGGATGATCTCCATTCTGAAGCGCTTCTGCCTTATGAAGCGATTCAGATAGCGCAGATCTATGATCATGCATCAGTCTCCAGAAGGCTTTGGGACTAGAAAAATTAGAGAATATACCCCCCGCCCTTGTTCGTGGGAGGGAACCTCCTCTAGGGCTCTTTTGTGAAGGTAAAGGAGGACCGCGTCCTCCAGGATCTTTTGTTTGGTTTGGGGTAGAGACCGGGTTAACACAAATTTCTCCTGAGGGGGAGACACAAAATCTATCGTGTAGCCGGACAAAATTATATTTAGGACCTGCTGAAAAAAACTTAAGCGACCTCCGACCGGAGGAGCACTTGGAAGTTGTGCATCACACGGAGGGTCTGGAGGAGAAGGGGGAAGGTAAGCGGGAGAGTCATAGGTCCGCCTTGTGATCTCTGCCCCGACCGTGTCCGCGTCTGGAGGACCCCTGACGTCTTTGGGATCTAGAGAGGCCCTGGGGTCTTGTGTTTCCGGACCTGCTGCGGCCGCGAAAGGACTGTTGAGGGAGATTTTTCCCTTTTTTGTCTGCCAGGCTCTCCATGAGCTTGTCCAGCTCAGAACCAAATAGCCTTCCTGGCTCATAGGGCAGGCCGCATAAATTAAACTTGGAGGCGTTATCAGCGACCCAAGGGCACAACCAGAGGGGTCTACGGCTGGCAGAAGAAAGCGCCATACTTTTCGCAGCCAGCTTTAAATGCTGCGCAGAAGCGTTGCATAGAAAATCTGCTCCGAACAAGAGGGTTTTAAACTGATTTAAAAAGTACTCCTCTTGTTGTGGGCTTATATAGGTGGATAAGCTCCACCTTTGTACTTAGCTCGGCCCCCCCGATAGCCCCGCCTCAAACCTAATCTTTTTCCTGAACCCCCAGGAATATTTGTTTGAAATAAACATATATTAAATATATAGTAAAACCCTGTAGCCCCCGGGCTCACACTTCAGTTATACTCATCCGTTTAGAAAATAAAAATCGTCGCGAGAACTGGAAGTCGTCGATGACGCACTTTCTGCCGGGCCGCGCACCGAGCTGTGCAGCAGGAGCCGGCGATGGGACGCCGGCGGTTCACGCCGGCCTCGCAGGCAGGACAGAGTGCTGTGATAGGCTCCGCCCCTCCAGCCTGGACCGCCGCTACCTCAGAAGAGCGATACAGTAAGGCTGGAGGGACCGGGGGTTAGAGACGACTCTGGTCCCGGAGCTGGAACAAACACAGATTAATGTGGTAGGAAAAATATCTCTATAAGAAAACTTTTTTAAGGTAACAGGCCGCAGTCTGACCCGTCCTACTGTCCACAGGGACAGAGAAAAAAAGCACTGGATTATGGGCAGTCTGCACTTTATAGGGGTGGTTTTTTACTAATTATTTATTAGTGCTTGGTAGGAAGTTTATTGTCATAAAAAATTCCACCTGTCCTACTAGTTTCACAGGGGAGAACAATAGACAACCACAGTCTGCTTAAACTAATAACACACAAAGAATTAAATGTTACCATGTTTTTATTGAACACACCATGTAAACATTCACAGTGCAGGTGGGAAAAGTATGTGAACCCTTGGATTTAATAACTGGTTGAACCTCCTTTGGCAGCAATAACTTCAACCAAACGTTTCCTGTAGTTGCAGATCAGACGTGCACAACGGTCAGGAATAATTCTTGACCATTCCTCTTTACAGAACTGTTTCAGTTCAGCAATATTCTTGAGATGTCTGGTGTGAATCGCTTTCTTGAGGTCATGCCACAGCATCTCAATCGGGTTGAGGTCAGGACTCTGACTGGGCCTCTCCAGAAGGCGTATTTTCTTCTGTTTAAGCCATTCTGTTGTTGATTTACTTCTATGCTTTTGGTCGTTGTCCTGTTGCAACACCCATCTTCTGTTGAGCTTCAGCTGGTGGACAGATGGCCTTAAGTTCTCCTGCAAAACGTCTTGATAAACTTGGGAATTCATTTTTCCTTCGATGATAGCAATCCGTCCAGGCTCTGACGCAGCAAAGCAGCCCCAAACCATGATGCCCCCACAACCATACCTCACAGTTGGGATGAGGTTTTGAGGTTGGTGTGCTGTGCCTATTTTTCTCCACACATAGTGTTGTGTGTTTCTTCCAAACAACTCAACTTTGTTTTCATCTGTCCACAGAATATTTTGCCAGTACTGCTGTGGAACATCCAGGTGCTCTTGTGCAAACTGTAAACGTGCAGCAATGGTTTTTTTAGGACACCAGTGGCTTCCTCTGTGGTATCCTCCCATGAAATCCATTCTTGTTTAGTGTTTTACGTGTTTTACGTATCGTAGATTTGCTAACAGGGATGTTAGCATATGCCAGAGACTTTTGTATATCTTTAGCTGACACTCTAGGATTCTTCTTCACCTCATTGAGAAGTCTGCGCTGTGCTCTTGCAGTCATCTTTACAGGACGGCCACTCCTAGGGAGAGTAGCGGCAGTTCTGAACTTTCTCCATTTATAGAAAATATGTCTTACCGTGGACTGATGAACAGCAAGGCTTTTGAAGATACTTTTATAACCCTTTCCAGCTTTATGCAAGTCAACAACTCTTAATCGTAGGTCTAATGTGAGCTCTTTTGTGCAAGGCATCATTCGCATCAGGCAAAACTTCTTGTGAAAAGCAAACCCAGAACTGGTGTGTGTTTTTTATAGGGCAGGTCAGCTGTAACCAACACCTCCAATCTCATCTCATTGATTGGACTCCAGTTGGCTGACACCTCACTCCAATTAGCTCTTGGAGATGTCATTAGTTAGGGGTTCACATACTTTTTCCACCTGCACTGTTAATATTTACATGGTGTGTTCAATAAAAACATGGTAACATTTAATTCTTTGTGTGTTATTAGCTTAAGAAGACTGTCTATTGTTGTGACTTAGATGAAGATCAGATCACATTTTTGACAATTTGTGCAGAAATCCATATCATTCCAAAGGGTTCACATACTTTTTCTTGCAACTGTATATATATGGATATCTATCCATTACAGAAGACAGGATTTAGTGTATTCCAATGCAGTGCTGCCACCTGCATCCCCCTGGGATATACTAGTAATTGGCCTGAGGATAGATCATCATTATCAGTAGGCTGAAAAGCCCCTTTATCGTTATTTCAAGCAGTGAATTAATATTTGGAAATAAATTTGTCAGTGAAGCAAAACAGGATTGCAATGGGTCTCAGCCACAAGGCTGCATTATGGGAGACAGCTCTACCTCTAGTGTCAGAAAAGTATTTACAGGCAGTGATCATCATGTCAAGCATCCCTGAGGAAGGAAACTGTATTTTTTCTCCAAAACTTGTGAGATGGACTTGGGTGCTCACTGGACCTCTTGACAAGTGAGTTGCTACACATGGAGTGCTTCGACTGAGGAACATCCACATCAGAACAGACGTTTTCTGGACACTAATTTTGTGGAATATACTACCAGTGGATTAACTTATTCTATGAAAGGACATATAGTATGTTTATCTGGGACCCTACAGGAACTGTTTTTGTTTTTTAGATACACCCTTGTAAAAAAAAAAAAAAACATGAGACACAGTCTTTTCTTCCATCTCAAAACTTGTTACCAATCATTAATAAACATTTTCTGTTAAAAGTTACATCCTTGTGTATTTGGGCCTATCTTTTGTAATTCCTCAGATGTTAAGATATAGCATTACACCATGGATCCCAGGATTAGTTCATACACTTTTATCTTCAGAAATGTCTGTTCAAGCAATAAGAGCAACCCTTCCTGGCTTACTTCACTTCCGAGATCGTCCATGTGCCGGACGAGAGAGTAAAGTTCCTCTTTGTGCAGACATCTGGATGAAAGCTCTGAGGGCACATCATCAGCTACTGCTTATCCTACTCCTCCGCTTCATCTGTCATCCATAACAGTATATGAGGGCAGGAACAAACAGTATGCGCCCAGCAATCCGCATTAATGGCAACAGAACTTCCACCTGGCCAAGTTGGTGTTGTAGTACTTAGTGTATTCCACTGCCTTTAGGCAACTGATGGGATAGATTTAGCTTTGGTGGAGCATACCTAGTCAACGTTATTTTCAGAAAAGTATTTCCTGCATTGTATTCTCACATGGCGGAAAACATGGGCAACTCTTTGGAATTGACATTGTGCAGCAAGTTGAAAGCCAACATCGACACATGGAGCAGCAATTACTGCCATGGACAGTATATGTCTTTGATGGTTCACTGGGTGAGTGTTTTGCGTGGCAATAGTGATGTTGGACCACCGCAATAAGGCCAGCTGTTACTGATACCTCTACGATCGCACATGTTTGGTTCCCACACCAGGCACTGAGCCACCTCTTCCACATCCTTGTCTATGGACATCTTCCCATCCCGAGCAAGAACAGGAAAGAATGTTGATTCCACTCGCATGCCTCCTTTTATAAGCTGATGCGTTGCCATGCTGTCTTACCGATGAGCCTGGGCAAGAAAGGCCACACAGTTACTGCTATTTTGCATCAAGCAGCTCTTTTCCCCCTGGATGTCTACCTGCCAAATACAATTGGGCAACAGAGTCAGTGATATCGGCAGGAACATTGTGGCTGCACTGCATTTGGGGAATATAACACATGCTCCCTGCATGGCATATATGATAAATTTGGTGGTGCAACACTTTTTACAAATATATTGTGGCCTGCAGAAGGTGCTGACCATATCCAGAAGAGTGTGTGCATGTTTCAACCATTCTTATGTGGCTACAAATGCCCTCCTGGACTCCCCGTGACAGAACAGTCTGCGTTTGCACTGTTTGATCTGCATCGTTCCAACTCGCAATGTAAAGCAGTGAATGATTAAATCATGCCCCAAACCACCACAGCATGTGCTATTTTGAGCTCAGGCAGTGGAAGGTTATCAGGGATGATTGTCACCTACTCAAGTTTTTTTAAAAGGCCACCAGATATGAAAGCAGGGGGGCAATGATGGCTACAATGATGTCATCCCTTTGATATTTATATCAGAGAAGATGCTAACACTGATGCAACAAGGCCTGATGGAAGAAAAAGTTTCCACATCTTCAGAAGGATGTGAAGGAGGTCATAAAGTTTTCATAGACACAGCTAGGGGACAAGGCTGACACTCATTTTAGCTAACATGATGACAATGACGCCGCCCATGGCCAATCATAACAGTGCGGGGCAGAGAATAAAATAACTGGGTCGTCAGGCATGCTGGCTATCTGCATGCTTGGTTTCTTACATGCTAGCATCAAGCAAAGCTATGACTACTGGATAGCCTTTTTTTTTACCCTCACTGTAAAAGGAATCCAATGACAGAGCCACCATAAGGGCAGACTAAAGAGTTAATATAAAAAAGCACCACCCCTGTCTGCCTGTCAATAAAGATGTCCTGGCGCAAGTAATCACCAGCACCCTAAGAAGATAAAAAATTAAAGTCCTCAGTCATTGATACCTTTTAGTTTCAAAAGTCAATACAGTCATTGTATAAAATAACAACAAAAAAACAGAGGACAAGAACATAAATAAGTAAAGGAAAAGATACAGTAACATTTCAAAAATGGTACAGATAAATTAACACTGAAGTACAATGGGGATTGCAAGCCATCAAATAAACTCCTTGAAAGTGTAGAATAAGGTGGCATTGTGACAGTGGGAGTATGCTATAAAGTAATACAGTAATGTAGATCGGTAAAATGAGGAGAGGATAGCCAGGGCTCCCAGAGCTTTTTAAAGGCTGCATAAGTGTCCGTACGTATGGTGTTAAGCCGTTCAAATAAAAGTATTTTATTAATTCTATCTAGTACAGCTCGAAAACTAAGTGAGGCCAAGCGCCATTTAAAGGCCAAAAGCCAAAAGAATGAATTGTGACAGCTTAAATTTAGCGAACGTTAACCAGGACGATTTGTCCCCTAGGAGGCAAAGAGGTAAGGAGACGGGATATTGGTAACCCAATACAGCTGACACAAGGGAGCAGATTCTTCCCCAGAAGCTCTTAACTAGTGGACAGGTCCACCATATGTGTAACATAGTGCCCTCAGCAGTACAACTGCGGAAGCATCTGGGAGAAACCTCAGGGTATATTCGATGTAGTCTAGCTGGAACCATGTAGGACCTATGAAGTATTTTTTTGGATGTTTCAGCTAAGGTGGTTTGCCAAGAGCCCTTAGTGAGAGTCTGGGAGCGCTGGAATCATCGAGAAGTCGAGTATTCTACCGCCAAATCCTCTTCCCATGCATGGTAACTTGGAACCCTAGGCTACACCATTAAGTATTCCATATATCCTGAACAATAGACCTCGTTTATATAAAGAGTGGGCTATAGAACGTTCAAAGGGAGTATAGTCAAAAGTGCCAGTAGGCGTCTGAATAGAATGTAGGAATAAGAAGATCTGGTTGGCATTGTATAATTCTCTCACTGGATGGTTAAACCTATCCCTGAAGTCAGCCAAGGAAATGAGTTTTACTCTCACTAGGAACCTGTGCAAGGTGCAGAAGGTATTAGAATTCCACCAATCAAATGCATGGTCCTGAAGGCCAGGCAGAAACAAAGGATTTCCCAAAATATGCATCAATGGTGAGATAGTGGACTGTAGAGATGATTTAAAGCTGACTGACCTCCAGAGCAACAACAAGTAGTGGCAAAACAGAGAGTTGGGCCGAACAGTAGACAGTAACGGAAGTTATGACCAGATCAGGGCCTTCCACGAATATGGAGTAAATAAGGTTTGCTCCAATGCAATCCACAACGGTTGCTCCCTGTGGTTAAGATGCGTTAGGAACATTTGTGCTAGTCTAGCAGCTTTATAGTATTTATGAAGGTCAGGAACTGAAAGGCCTCCCTGGGATTTATGGCGACACACTGTGCGCATAGCTATACGCAAGCATTTATCTGCCCAAATAAATTTTAAAATATCAGTTTGTAGCCATTTTAAATCTGAAGTGGGCACCGGCACAGGGAGGGTTCTAAAGAGGTACAACAGTCTGGGGAGAACCACCATCCTGATGATAGGAATTCTACCCACCCAAGATACTGAAAAAGATTGCCAGCCTCTAAGGTCCTCTCTAATTTTACGATAAAAAGAGGGATAATTAGTTTTGTAGACCATATCAACCCTGTTAGGTAGGGATATTCCCAGATAGGGGATAAAGTTATGTCTAATTTGGAACGGGAAGTTTTGTAGTAAAAGGGACCAGATCTGGGGTGTTAAATTACAAGAGAGAAGTTTGGATTTAGAGTGGTTGATAGAGAGTCCCGAGGCCGCGGAGAAGGAGCCCAACACCCTCATCAGGGACAGGAAGGAGATTACAGGATTGGTAATGGTGAGGATAAGGTCATCGGCAAATAGGCTTAGTTTGTTTTCATGGCCACCTATAGTAAGTCCTGTTATATCGGGATGTGATGTGATACGGATAGCCATGGGTTCCATAGCAAGAGCGAATAGAGCAGGTGACAACGGGCACCCCTGACATGTTCCCCTTTGAATCTTGATGGGTGAAAAATGGGACGCAGCAAGTTTAGATAGGCTTCAGGGGTAGAATATAAGGAGCGAATGGCCCGAAGGAATGAGCCTCCAATACCCATGGCAGTCATAACTCTTGAGAGATAATCCCAATCTAGAGTATTAAAAGCTTTTTCTATATCCAGAGCTAAAATGGCAAAAGGTATATGGGTCTTGTTATCCTCTTGGATTATATTCAGAATTTTTCAAATATTATCCGGGGCTTCCCTACCTGGGATAAATCCCATTTGGTCTTTATGGATGATGTCAGGTAATAACGAACATGAAGAGATGAAGGAAAAGCGGCACTCACCATTTGTAATATTGATAGTAGCTTTATTTGGGTAAAAACATGCTAGATGCGGGTCACTGCTGGGCATTGAGGCCTGGGCGGCGCAGTAGGTGGTGGTGGATGTTCCAGTGGGATTCCTGCACGTTGAAAAACATCACATCCTTCTGTAGGTGAGTGCACTGTATGGGTGCGAGAGTTCAGCTGAAATGTTAGGGCAAACGGGAAACCCCATCTGTAGCAGATCTGGGCCTTCTGTAAGGCCTGTGTTACTGGCTGCATTTCTCTGTGTTTACGGAGTGTGGAGGGAGCCAGGTCTGCGTATAGGTGGACAGATGACGGGAGTATTCCGGGCCGCTGTTAAGATCTGGTCTCTCACTTCCGGGTAATGAAATTTGAGGGCCACGTCCCTCGGCAGGTCAGGAGAGCGAGGTTTACCTAGGGCCCTATGGACCCTGTCCATTCGCAACTGATCTGCTGCAGCCTGAGGCAACAAGGCCTTGAATAAAGTGAGCAGGGTTGTTGGTAAGTCAGAAAAAGATTCCAGTAGGCCCCGTACTCTCAAATTTCCCCTCCGTGACCTGTTTTCTAGGTCCTCGATTTTGAGCTCAAGTGCGGCTAATTGGGCCACATGGGACTTTATGTCTTCCCTGTCTGCGCCTAGGGCATCAGATATCTCGTCAGCTCGGGTTTCAAGGTCTGACACTCTGTTTCCAATATCCTGTATCTGGCAGGAAAATTCTGCTACTGCTTGCGAGAACTCGGAGCGGAACAATGATGTGATATTCTTGTAGAGGTCCCCCTGTCCTTGATCTTGAGTCACATGGACAGCTGGCGGACCACTGCCTGTGGACGAGGCAGGGCTGGCGGGGGACACCACCGTTGCTGGTGGAGCCTTTAAATCGGCGCTAAAGTGGGATTAATCCGGCGGGTGGTGAGGAGTCCACAGAAACATGACCCTCCTATAATCCGCACACATGCGCCGCCTCTTCATTGATACCTTTTAATGGCTAACTAAATAGATAACAAATAGCAAGCTTCTTAGACTACTTAGGTCTCTTCATTGGGAATAGTAGAGCACAATATCTCAAGAGTTACATATTAATACACTAAAGGACATAGGAATAGTGTGGTAAATGAGATACGTGATATAAAACAGAATTATCCATATGGGGAGATAAGTAAACTATTAAATATTGGAGCAGTTCATAGATAGAGATAAAAGTGTGAAAGTTTTATCATCTTCTGATTGAGATCTGATCCATTGTTGTGATGCTCCCACCAGGTCTGTGGGACATATTCCTTAAGTTATATAGAAGAACATAAATCAATGCGGCACATTCATTGCTGTTCTGAATGTGTCAAAGGTTGTTAATTTGTCTTCCCAGACTCTTCGGTCTCCCAGGGATTTAAACTACCTTTTAAAACTAAAATATTCATGTAAAGTCACTGATTAATATTAATGAGAGGACTTGCAAGAAAAGACAACTATCACTGAAAGCAAGTATCCTAAAACATAACTTTTAATTATATATAAATAAAATAACGAGCTATCAACTACAAAAGGGCTGGGGAAGTGAGGTGCCAAGGCACAATCAGTCATATACGGGGAATGAGAGCTATCCCTTAAGTGATCCCTTACACATCTCAACCCAGGGACACACCTTGATGGTAGGTGTTTCCTGTTCTCGTACCTAGGACTATACTGTCCTTAACCTAACTGGGAGAAGGCTAGCTATGGTGTATCCCGGCGCGTTTCCTCCCCCTTTATTATTGGAGGATAATTATGGGGGTTCCTCAGGGGACAAAAATACTATAAACAGTAGTAGTGTACGTGCAACAGTATGCACCATATAAAAAAATTGCAGCGGAACCAGATGATGCCGAGTATGTATATAGAGAAAGCCACAAACAAACAATGATAGTGCAGGTCTCAAAACATCTTATATCACCAATACAAGGTAAACAAAAAAAAAAAGTTGTACTGGTAACCCATCACGATACACGGGCATTAGTGCAAGAGGATTGAAGGCAATTTACATACCGGGCTGCCATAGTCAGTGACAATATACTCACAAGACAAGCAATCTGAATGATGTCCGCTGCAGACTGGAGCAGATGGTAGCTCCTAAGGAGCTTCAGATGACTATCATCTCCGCCATGACTCCGCCCCCTCCCAAATCATATCCCGCCTCCTGCCGCACATATTGCCTCCTTTGTTAAGAAGAAATCACCCTGCCCAGTGACGTCACCGGGCCGGAGGTGCGTGGCTTAGCGTGATCTGTAGCCGCCTAGTTACTGCCCCTCCGAGCGCTCTTCATAATCACTGCGGCTGATGGTGACGTCACCGGGCTCCCTGCAAAACAGAAGAAGCGGCTTTGCTCTACAGAAAGGGACCCGGTACTGAATCTGAGAAAAGACTCACTTCCGGCTGAGAATTTGTGCAATTAATACAGGGCATGTATGTAATATTTGTGTGCTAGTTAAACAATTGCGCCAATGTCCCCAATCCCGGACAACCACTTTAAGGACCTGCCATAGGTATTCCCACTCTATGCAATTGAATGCTTTAGTTGCTTCCAATGACGCTATCCCTTTTTTTTTTTTTTTACTATTTTTATCTTTATTTTCCTCTATATTCATGAACACCCTGCTAATATTAGAATATATCATTCGCCCAGGAATAAACCCTGTTTGATCTTATCTTCATTTATTATTGTTTTTATTACTTTTGCTAACCTTTCTGCTAATACTCTAGCTAATAATTTAATATTAGTGTTCAACAATGATTCTGGTTTTAATAAATCTTTTTCGGCTTTTGCGATCAATACAATAATAGCTTCTTCTATTGAGTCCTCATAGCCTCACTCAGGGTCTTCATTAATTCTGGAAGAAGTGTTTGACTAAGTTCCTTATATATATCAAATGGTAACCAATCTCCTCCCGGCGCCTTCTTATCCCTTACAGAAGTCAAAGTCATCACTAACTCTTCCAGTTGGATATTCTTCTCTAATTGATCTTTTTGGGTTACAGGCAACTTTTTAAAATAAATACCATTTAAATATTGACTTAATTTCTCCTTTTAATAAAGTATTTTTGATTTATATAATTCTTGATAATATGTTCCAAATATATTACTTATCTGTTCCGTTTTTTTATTATCATTTGTCCCTTATTGCACCTATCCACATTTTCTGTTGTTGATGTTGATTTTTAAACTATATTAGCTAATAACCTACCCACTCTTTCACCCTCTGCATAAAACTTAGTCCCCTGATGTTTGGTATGTTTCAATATATAAAGACTCAAGATGGTGGCTCACTTCAGGCGGTCTAATGGAAATAGGTGCTACTAGCCCTATATAGAGGAACACCCTCCCTCTAGTAGTAATAATAGGAAAAATTCAAGGTTTAGGGCGAGCACTCAACACTTGGACCACTGATAGTACTTGAATGTAAAATTTAATTAAATCACAATATTACAACGCGTATGATAAAAAACTACAATAAAAATTAAAATATATACTAAAAATATTCAGCTCCACAAAAGAGGTAATAGGAAAAACAGTCCCTTAATATCCAATATTGGACTGCTGTGCTGAAGTTAGAAGGTGCGCAATCAAATGGTTAAATGACAACTTCCTGGTGCTGTTAATTTTGTATCAAAATCCAGTCAGCACACTGTATATAATAATAGAATTGTATACTCTGAATTATTAAATAGCAAATTCCTGGTTCTTTTATTTTGTATCAAAGTCCAGTAAGCACACTATACGTGAAAATCGAGTTGTGCGCTCTTGCGCATTCATCTAACGAATATACTGAGCGGCTCTGTTTGTATGTCTGTATATGTCCTTAAATGCAGATTCAATAGTGTTGTCGCACTTGTTCAAACAATTCGTTTGTCACATAAACATCACACCGCAATAGTCCTACCTTCCCCTCAATGCGTCTCGTGGATCTCACTCTGGGCGTGTGGGGAGGTGAGCGGCGTGAGACGCTCCCGGCGTCTCGCTTGTAGTTCCTGTGACCTGTTAATCCCAAATCTCGCGGGATTTCAAATGTGAACTGTGTCCAGACAATACTAAACGGCAGTTTGCAAGTTCTCCACTGTGCTTATTAGTTGTCCCGGTCTTTTCCGTTCAGAATAGAATTTGCATGGCCATGCATAAGTGCGGAGGTGCTTCTTGCTACAGGTGTGCGGCCCAGACGCGTTTCGGGAATCCTATCCCTTCGTCAGTGGTACAGCAACACCTGTATGCCCCCGCCTTTTATATCCTAGATAAGCACCAAAATCTGGATCACTGGATTCATTCAGGACATGAAAAATCGCATGCGTTTCCATGATGCGTTTTCAATGCGGTTTTTACCAAACACATGTGTTTTTTCATAGTGTGAGTTTGTTGTTTCATTCTATATAGCTAGTATACATCCCATCTATTATTATACATTATCTATGCAAATTATGATCAATTTTTCACAAATTTCCAACATATAGACCTAGAGTGTTGATGTTATTATATATAAAACAATGACAGGTTATATTGACCTGAATCTAACACTATCTATACAGTCTATAGGACAGTTGATCCTAATTAAAGGGTATATATTACATACATAGGATATAATGTGACATCTACCATATAACACTAATAATAACATGATTATTTCTAACTATCAAAATAATACCCTAATAAATATAAATATCTTTAATAGTTGGACTAAAAATTGAAAATAAAAAATATAAAATGTACAATAAACATGCACAGACAATGCTTGTAAAAAAACACTTAAAATTGTAAATATATAAATAAAAGGGTTGAGAGTTAAACCAAAAATGCACAATCAGGTTATATTGGAGACATGAAGATGTGAGGTCCAAACTTCAATTGGGTATTGGCGTTTATGGCCGGGGGCCCACGTCCGAGTCCACGACTCAGTGTCGGTAATCGGCCTGACTGAGTCGCGGGAGTCGGAACGGGGGCACCCGGCCTATATAAACCCAAAAATCTCCAATTCAGCATTCAAACCCACTGGCAACAATGATCCAAACTGGTATATGTGTCTGGATTCAATCCTGTTGGAAATCCATGTTGGAAATTTGTGAAAAATTGATCATAATTTGCATAGATAATGTATAATAATAGATGGGATGTATACTAGCTATATAGAATGAAACAACAAACTCACACTATGAAAAAACACATGTGTTTGGTAAAAACCGCATTGAAAACGCATCATGGAAACGCATGCGATTTTTCATGTCCTGAATGAATCCAGTGATCCAGATTTTGGTGCTTATCTAGGATATAAAAGGCGGGGGCATACAGGTGTTGCTGTACCACTGACGAAGGGATAGGATTCCCGAAACGCGTCTGGGCCGCACACCTGTAGCAAGAAGCACCTCCGCACTTATGCATGGCCATGCAAATTCTATTCTGAACGGAAAAGACCGGGACAACTAATAAGCACAGTGGAGAACTTGCAAACTGCCGTTTAGTATTGTCTGGACACAGTTCACATTTGAAATCCCGCGAGATTTGGGATTAACAGGTCACAGGAACTACAAGCGAGACGCCGGGAGCGTCTCACGCCGCTCACCTCCCCACACGCCCAGAGTGAGATCCACGAGACGCATTGAGGGGAAGGTAGGACTATTGCGGTGTGATGTTTATGTGACAAACGAATTGTTTGAACAAGTGCGACAACACTATTGAATCTGCATTTAAGGACATATACAGACATACAAACAGAGCCGCTCAGTATATTCGTTAGATGAATGCGCAAGAGCGCACAACTCGATTTTCACGTATAGTGTGCTTACTGGACTTTGATACAAAATAAAAGAACCAGGAATTTGCTATTTAATAATTCAGAGTATACAATTCTATTATTATATACAGTGTGCTGACTGGATTTTGATACAAAATTAACAGCACCAGGAAGTTGTCATTTAACCATTTGATTGCGCACCTTCTAACTTCAGCACAGCAGTCCAATATTGGATATTAAGGGACTGTTTTTCCTATTACCTCTTTTGTGGAGCTGAATATTTTTAGTATATATTTTAATTTTTATTGTAGTTTTTTATCATACGCGTTGTAATATTGTGATTTAATTAAATTTTACATTCAAGTACTATCAGTGGTCCAAGTGTTGAGTGCTCGCCCTAAACCTTGAATGTTTCAATATATATTTTATTTACTTTTTCTTGATCCTCTTCCCAATATCTCAAATTTTCTGGTGAAGGATCATACGCACAAAGTTTTTTTGCTTCCCTTAATTTCTGTTCTGCACTCTGGGTCTTATTATTTACTTTTTTTTTCCAATTACTTACTTTCTTATACAATATTCCTCTCAAGAAGGCCTTCGCCGCATCTCATACCACTTCTTCTAAAAAGAGATACCTGCCACAGTCATCCGCCTTAAAACGCCATAAATTTATAGTTAACCTTGTTATGCACTAAAATAGAAACTCCTCTTGAATATGACATATGTATTGAATGATATTGTGCATCCATCCATCTTTTTTTCTACACAACTTATCGATTCTTTATCCAAATGTGTTTCTTGCAGGCAGATGACGGCTGGCAAGTATCCCCTCATCCAGTCAAAAATAGCAAACCTTTTCAATCTTTCTCTTAACCTGCGTACATTAAATGAGATACATTTCAACATTTAAAATAATAATTAAAAAAAACTCTCTCTCTCTTCTCTCCCCAGGGAAAAATACCCTCCCCCAACCCCACCTCCCACCACCAGTTAGCTCCCAATTCAAAACATAAAGAGAACCCCATACCTATGCATATACTCTGTATACCCACCCCCCCTCCCATACTTAAATCAAAACCTAGCAAACAAAACAACCCAAAATATTTGTTTAAAACATTTCTCGCAGGCCCTTCACCAGTGATGGCCAGTTCGCAGTGTTCGCCAGCGAACACATGCAGGCTGCCATCTTGACTCACAAGTCCAGCGATGCACAGGCAAGCCCTTATCTGTGCCGGGAGCCGGTCTGAAACAAATGCGGTCACCAGGAGCAGGCAGTTCCGAGAACAGCCCGATGAAGGCCCCCGGTGGCTGTTCTCGGAACTGCCTGCTCCCAGTGACCGCATCTGTTTCAGACCGGCTTCCGGCATAGGCACAGGTAGGGGGTTACCTGTGCATCGCCGGACTTGTGAGTCAAGATGGCAGCCCGCATGTGTTCACGTGCGAACACTGCGAACTGGCCATCACTTCCCTTCACATCTGCCCATTCATTTGCATCTTCAGGTGACTGAAAAAAAAAAAGGTCTTATCCTGATAGACCTCGCAAAGCTTAGCTGGAAATATCAAACTATACTTCACACCGGCCTATCTCTTTTAAATCGTTATATTTTTTTCTTCGGTCACTAGTATTTTTGTCCCATCTATAGAAAACTTATCAGAACTTGTAGCTTCTTTCAACACAACGTCACGGTCCTTACAGTATGCAAACGTACCCAAAATTGTTCTCGGATATTCTCTTGGCGTTCTTTTTTGACTAGGGACTCTATGCGCTCTCTCTAAAGCAAAAAGGCTGGAGAGCGTTCTAAGCTTACAGTTCTTAGAAATCCATTTCTCCATAAATTCAACACAGTTAGATCTCTCCATCCCTTCCGGTATTACCAAATATCTCAAATTCACTCTTCTTGTCCTATCCTCCAAGTCCGTTAATTTATTCTCCATAACAGCCTTGGTTTGTTTGAGAGACACTACTTTTTTCTCCAATTTATATAATGAATCCTCAACTGCCGATGTTCTACTCTCCATCTCCTGCAAGCGTTCCCTCGTCTTTACTAGATAGTTTCTAATCAAGCTCACATCTGTTTAAACTGACCCAATCTGAGTTCCCACTTTCCTCACCACACTCTCCAGCCTTGTGACAGTATATAAAATCTATTTGACCATTTTTGGATCAGGCTCAAGTATTACACCATCCGTTTCCCTCCCTTCTGGGGCATTTAAAGGGAACCTGTCACCCAAAAATCGTCTATCAAGCTGTTTACAGTACCTTATAGTGCTGTATACTCGGTTCTTGATGCACTTTTTGTTCGTTTTCCCGCATGTCTGCTCATTCAGAAATCGTAGTTATATTCAGCTGCTGCCCCGTGCTGCAAGTCAGGCTTGAAGTCACGGGGGCAGCGGCCTCGGCGTCTTACATGGCCCTCTCCCCGCCCCCTGCCTCTGTTACTGACAGCCGAACTCCGAATCCGGGACCGCGCTCAACGGCCGCATGCGCAGTAAAGGGCGGCAGGAGCGCGGTCCCGGCTGCCGCGCGTACTACGCGCCGTCTTACTTTCGCCGCACTGCGCATGCGCCCGACATCCTGTATCAAACGCGCCCGCGCCCGGCATCTGGGCGCGGGCGCGTTTGATACAGGATGTCGGGCGCATGCGCAGTGCGGCGAAAGTAAGACGGCGCGTAGTACGCGCGGCAGCCGGGACCGCGCTCCTGCCGCCCTTTACTGCGCATGCGGCCGTTGAGAGCGGTCCCGGATTCGGAGTTCGGCTGTCAGTAACAGAGGCAGGGGGCGGGGAGAGGGCCATGTAAGACGCCGAGGCCGCTGCCCCCGTGACTTCAAGCCTGACTTGCAGCACGGGGCAGCAGCTGAATATAACTACGATTTCTGAATGAGCAGACATGCGGGAAAACGAACAAAAAGTGCATCAAGAACCGAGTATACAGCACTATAAGGTACTGTAAACAGCTTAATAGGCGATTTTTGGGTGACAGGTTCCCTTTAAGTGTATATTCTCTTCCAGACAGCAGTCGGTTCCTTCCCCTGTCTCGTTCCTAAGATTGGGGGTTCTCATTGGGGAAGTTGTAGGTGTCAGAAATTTACTCAAAGCATCTTGTTTCTGCCTCGTTTCCAACCCATCTATTAACATTAGACCCATGTTGGTCTTCCTTTTTTTTTGTGGCACTGTAATATAAAAATAAATACCAAGTTTAATTGTTCCTCCACAGTGCCCCACCGTTGGCTATAGCAGTCACAGTTAGTCAATTAGGAGTTGAGGAGTTAGGTTATTTGCAGATAAAAGTTAATCATTGAGGAGCGGTTATTGCAAAGTCTCATGCACTCCCCCTCACAGACCTATAGTAAGACCTCCAACTTCACACCGCTTCCTCCAAGCAATCCTTTTCTCCTCTTCTCTACTCTTACACCTCCACCTCCAGAGGAAGCCAACCTCCCTCTGTGCCGCTCATCTCACCACATCATCTTGGGCCTTTTTAACCACCAGTATTTGCCAATAATGTCCAATAAATGTGGGTCACACCTTTGTTCCTATTTCAAGAAGAGGGGCTCTCCCAAGGTCATATGAGGTGTCCCATCCATTCGCAGCTTATGGGATTTCTAAGAATATCCAAGCCAATGTACTTGGTTATTTTCAGAGGATCCATATCAGTAAATTGAGAGCAAGTTGCACATACAGTACATGCCTACACTTCCATTCAGTGCAGCCCTTTTTTGGAAGTCCCATAGTGGCGAATTGCCAGGTGGCCACTTGTGCAGCTTGCTCTCTATTCACTTCAAGGCCCTGTTCTTGAGATACAAGCGGCTGTGAGACCTGCACCTATTGGACATTTATGGCATATCCCATTGGTATGTCATAAAGGTCCCAGATGGGAATAACCTTTCAAGAAGCTTCTCTAGTGGTCAGTAAAATTTTGCTGTGCTTCCTAATTACCATTCCCTCTTGCAAAGGAATCCAACACTTAACCCTTTCCATTCCCTGAGGCTCTGGCACCAAAATATCTCATGGAAGGGAAGCATTAATTTTAACGTAAATTTGTTTTCCCTTAGTCCTAACAGCAGCACAAGTGGGGGAGTTCTCCCCTGTGAAACTGGTAGGACAGATGAAATTTTTATTGATACAATTTTTACTACCAAGCTAATTAAACAATTAACCCACCCCCCATAAAGGGACGCCCACCCTTCTACCAGTGCTTTATCAGCAAGTACACAAAACAAAAATATGGTGGGAAATTTGTGTGCTGCTGTTAGGACTAAGGGAAAACAAATTTACATTAAAATTAACCCTTCCCTTACATCCTTACCAGCAGCACAAGTGGGGACCTAGCAAGGAGCAACAGACAAATTGGGAGGGTCCCACCTTTCTCTTTTTTTATTTATTTTTTATGAGAGGGCGGCACTGAGAATGGTACGTCCAAATGCCACTCCCTCAGAGCGCCTAGAATATAGGCGGTAATGCTTCATAAAGGTGCTGTGGGAGCTCCAGGAAGCTGCAGCACAGATTTGTTCTAGCGGAACCAAACTTTTCTCCGCATATGAAGTAGATACTGCCCTTGGGCAGTGACAAAGGATGGAGGAGCCAACCCCTGAGCTAGAAAAGCTTCATGGATTGCCTCTTTTACCCATCTACTCAAAGAGGGTTTAGAGGCTTTTGGACCTTTGCTTTTCCCTGACAAAGACAGGAGGTGTTCGGATCTTCTGAAGTCTGCGATTTCTTGAAATGTCCAAGGAATGGAGGGCTTGTTCCTCCAGTGATGAGGGAGTGGGACATAAAACGGGTAAGGTGATGGTCTGATTAGTATTTCTAAATGATGGTACCTTGGGGACAAAGGTCGGTAGAAACCTCAACAGAACTCTGTCCTGGAGGAAGAGGGTAAAAGGCTCAGCGGCCGCCAAGGCCTGAAGTTTTCAAATCCTCTTGGCCGAAGTTATGGCCAGTAGGAATGTGACCTTCAAAGATAAAAATATAAGGTCCACATTTTCCAAGGGTTTAAAGGGGAGAGAGGATAGCCCCTTCAGAACAACAGATAAATCCCATTCAGGGATAGGTCTCAGGATTCTAGGTTTTGATCTTTCGGCTCCTTTGAGGAACCTCCTGAGTAGGGGCTCTTGATATAAAGGTCTGCCTAAAAAGGCAGAAAGAGCACTGGTATGAACTCTGAGCATTGACGGACTTAGACTCTTGTCCAGGCTGTCGTGCAGAAACTGTAAAATAGCTGAAAGAGGAGGATCTGAGGGTACTACCTCTTGAACAGCACACCACTGGAGGAAGATCTTGTATATCCTAGAGTAGCCTTTGTTTGTAGACTCCGCCCTGGAGTGTGAAATGGTTCTCAAGACCTCCGCAGAAAGCCCTATAGCTTCTAGTAGGGACCTGTCAATCTCTAGGCTGTCAGATTGAGTTTCCTCAGATCTAGACAGGGACCTGTGTCCTGATACACTAGGTCTTGTGTTACGGGAAATCTCCAATATGTGCCCTGACTCATTTTCATGAGCTGGATGAACCAAGACCTCTTCGGCCAGAATGGTATTATCACAATAGCCGGGGTCTGGTCTTGTTTGATTTTCGTCAATACCCTTGGTATCATGGAAATTGGAGGGAATATGTAAGCCAGCCTGAACCTCCATGTTATGGACTAGAGATGTCCCGAACTATTCGCTGGCGAATAGTTCCCGGCGAACATAGCTTGTTCGCGTTCGCCGCTGCGGGCGAACATATGCGATGTTCGGTCCGCCTCCTAAACGTCATCATTGAGCAAACTTTGACCCTGTACCTCACAGTCAGCAGACACATTCCAGCCAATCAGCAGCAGACCCTCCCTCCCAGACCCTCCCACCGCCTATCAAAAAGCAAGGACAGCATCCATTTTAGATTAATTCTGAAGCTGCAGTGTCACAAAGTTGTAATCGCAATGCGATTAATACAGGTTATATTAATCGCATTGCGATTACAACTTAGAGCTGGGTTCCAAATGGTTATATTGATAGAATATAACGAAGATTGAGAATATAGTGCTATATTCGTTGTCAATTCTAGCAATACAACCATTAGGAACTCAGATCTAAGTTGTAATCGCAATGCGAATAATGCAGGTTATATTAATCGCATTGCGAATTCAAGCTAGTGAATGCAAGCTAAGTTCCTAATGGTTGTATTGCTAGAATTGACGAATATAACGAATATAGCATTATATTCTCAATCTTCATTATATACTAGCAATAAAACCATTAGGAACCCAGCAGCTCTAAGTTGAATTCGCAATGCGATTAATATAACCTGCATTAATCGCATTGCGATTACAACTTTCTCAAATCAGACAGTACATTCTAGCATGGAGCCGTTCCCATGGTGATGGGGACGCTCCATGAGCACGGAAGTCAGCAGAAGCTCTAAGTTGAAATCGCAATGCGATTAATTCAAGTTCTATAAATCGCATTGCGATTTCAACAGAACTTCTGCTGACTTCCGTGCTCATGGAGCGTCCCCATCACCATGGGAACGACTCCATGCTAGAATGTACTGTCGGATTTGAGAAAGTTGAAATCGCAATGCGATTAATTTAAGTTCTATAAATCGCATTGCGATTTCAACTTACCACACTATGCGTCAACTACGTAATTTTTCATGGGAGTTTTGCCATGGATCCCCCTCCGGCATGCCACAGTCCAGGTGTTAGTCCCCTTGAAACAACTTTTCCATCACTATTGTGGCCACAAAGAGTACCTGTGGGTTTTCAAATTCGCCTTCCTATTGATGTCTATTGAGGTTCGCCCAGTTCGCACACATTTGCGGAAATTCGCGTTCGCTGTTCGCTAACGGAAAATGTTATGTTCGCGACATCACTATTATGGACAGAGTGTCTATCGCCAGAGGATTGTCCTCCTTGTAGAGGGAGCAGAATCTGTCCACCTTGGCGTTCTAGCGGGTCGCCATCAAGTCAATCTGTGGAGTAGCCCACCGGACAGTGATCTGGGTGAAAACGTCTCTGTTCAATGACCATTCGCCTGGAACTGGCAGACCCCGACTCAGCCGATCTGCAACTATGTTGAGATTTCCTCTGATGTGAACAGCCGAAAGGTGAGATAGACTGGTTTCTGCCCAATAAAGAATTAGACCAACTTCCTGGAGGAGAGGTTGAGATCTTGTTCCTCCCTGTCTGTTGATGTAAGCGACTACTGTCATATTGTCAGAGCGGACTCTTACTGCCTTTCGGCGGATAAGAGGAGCAAAATGGTAGAGAGCGAGACGAACTGCTCTCAATTATCTCAGATTGGATGAGAGAAGTCTCTCCTGCTGGCTCCAGGTACCTTGTACTGGATTCTCCTTAAGATGGGCTCCCCAACCTAGAAGGGAGGCGTCTGTGGTCAACGTGATCCAACAAGGTTGAATCAAGGACCTCCCATCTGATAGGTTCCTCCACCACCTGAGGGAGGAACGGACTTCGGTAGACAGGGAGTGCGTCTTGTCCAACCCCCTGGGGTTGCGATTCTAGACTGCTAACACTTCTTTATGAAGTGGACGTAGGTGCCATAGGGCCCAAGGAACTGCTTCCGCAGATGCTGACATGTGGCCTAACATCTTCATGAGAGTTCTGATGGACACCCGCTGAGGTGCCATGAGGAACTGCGTGGCTCTTATCACTCGATCCTTCCTCTCTTGAGAAGGGGAAAGAGTAATCCGTTCGGAGTCCACAATAAAACCCAGGAACATCCTGGGGGTAGACGGAAGGATCTCCGATTTTTCCCAATTTAGGAGCCAGCCTAAGAGAGAGACTGAAGAGCCAGCTGAAGATGAGATAAAAGAACGTCTATAGTAGCGGCTTTTAAAAGCCAGTCGTCTAGGTATGGCACGATCTCTAGCCCTTGAAGCCTGAGTTGGGCGACAACTGGAGCCACAAACTTTGTGAAGGTGTGGGGAGCGGAAAAAATGCCAAAAAGGCAGCACAGCAAACTGGTAATGTTTTACCATCCCTCTTATGGAGACCGCAACTCTTAAAAACCTCCTGTGAGCTGGGTGAATGAGGATGTGAAGGTAAGCATCCTTCAGATCTAAGGTGATCATTAGATCGCCAGGGTTTAGGATACTGATAAGTGATCGAATGGTCTCCATTCTGAAGCGCCTTGGTCTGATAAACCGATTTAGGTAACACAGGTCTATAATCATGCACCAATCGCCCAACGGCTTTGGGACTAGAAAAACGGGGGAGTATACTCCCAGCCCCTATTCGTGAGGAGGGACTTCCTCTAGGGCCCTTTTTTGTACATAAAGGAGGACTGAATCCTCTAAGATAGACTGTTTGGTCTGGTTTAGAGTTTTGGTTAGAGCAAACTTTTCTCGGGGAGGGGACAGAAAATCTATTTTGTACCCAAACATAATTATCTCTAAGACCCACTGGTCCGGAATGTTTTGCAGCCAGGTCTGCTGAAACAAACAGACGACCTCCAATCGGAGGGGAACTGAAACTTTTGCTGTCCTGAGGCGACACTCATACAATCTAATGCGTTGCAAGAGCTGAAGGACCTGTGATGACATCACAGTCCATGTGATCAGTAGCTGAAAAGGACCTGGTCATCATGTGACCAGTGCAGGAGAGGACGGCTCAGCAGTGAATAGAAGTCCTGGGAAGAAGCTGTGGTGAGGTCTGCTACATGAGGAGCGGTAAGTGAAGTGGTAGATTACTTAGTGTGAGAGGCAGAGCAATGTTGGGAGTTGTAGTTATTGAACTGGGACTGACTGTATATTAGGGCTGAAGTTTTTTACGTGGGACAGTGGGGTGGAGTGATGTTATTTACATGGGACCGAATATTGAGCGGCAATGTTATTTACATGGGACTGTATGTTGAAGGTGGCTGGGGAGGGGGAGACACACAGGACCAACCCCATGTGGCATGATGTGGGGCACCATTAGCTACCATGCCTGTTCCTGTTTGTTATTTGTGAAGGGCGCATTGACCAGCCTTCAGCATGTCTATGACATTGTGTAACACAGGCATGCTCAACCTGCGACCCTCCAGCTGTTGCAAAACTACAACTCCCAGCATGCCCGAACAGCCTACAGCTATCAGCCTACATCAGTGCATTGTGGGAGTAGTAGTTTTCCAACAGCAGGAGGGCCGCATGTTGAGCATGCCTGGTGTAACACATCTTACTGCCTTTTTTATAAACTCTGGAGACGTGGTGTTCCAACAAGATAACGCTGTCACACACTGCTGTGCTATTCAACATGCTCTTCAGGGTATCTAGCAGTTCCCCTGGCCAGCTGGACCACCAGATGTCTCACCCATTGAGAATGTCTGGAACTGGATGGGGCGACGGATCTCCCATGTACAGCAGCCAACAACCACCTTGTTTGAACTACGGCAGGAAAGAGTCTGGAATGACCACAGAAGGCTATCCAGCATCTGTATGCCTGCTACCATGACAAAGGGTCAGCATGTATCACAGCAAGGGGAGATGCCAACCAGTATTAACGTGACCTCAACATACACCCTGCTGCAGAACCCAAGAGAAATGGAGCACCACCTTGGTTGTATGATCATTGACCTAGAACCATTGGCAGTTTATACTTTGTCGATCTCGGTTCAATCACATTATGTTTTCCAGATGTTCTGTTTTCATTTCCTAATAGTTTAACCATCTTATATATGGTCAGAGATTGTGTGCCTCCTCCATATCTCTGGCCAGTGCTAGGCCCATGGTGCTCTTCAAACCTCAGCTCCTCTCCCTGGGCCACCTCTGAGTCCTCGGGTCTGTATAAGGGTAGGTTCACACTGACTTTTTTGGAGAAGATTCTCCTGCAGGGTTTTCAGCCAAAGGCAGAAGTCGATTCCAAAGGAAGTGAAAATATAAATTACTGTTTGAGGCAGCCACCAGCACCGGAAACATACAGTGGACATAGCTGGGACAGTGGGCGTGCCAGTGCACTGCAGCTCAGCTTTCACCTTCTGGCTCCAGAAATATACAGTCGTGTGAATGGGCCCTTTGGTAGGCCTGCAAAGGGAAGTCTACTTACTTGCTGGCTCCCCGCTCTTTTACTAGCCCCAGCCCACTCTTCGGTTTTGATGCTGCTACAGCCAATCACTGGCTGCAGTGGTGACCAGCTCCCCTTGCGTCTCATGACCATTTGTCTTGATTCAAAGGGAACAGGTCACCAATTGGCTGTAGAGGCGTCAAAGGAGAAGTTAACATTCTGGGAGTGCACCAGATCAGACCTGGAGGGGGGAACCAGAACCAGCAGGTATGTAGGCTTCCCTTCACAGGTCTGTCCAAGAGGAGGGGGATTTGTATAACCCCTTTAATAGTTTGGCTCGTCATGGACACATGCCTACCAATTATTTTTGAACATTTGACTTGTTCACATTTACTTCACCACTAGGTGGCTCGATCACTAATATAATACACAGAAATACTTACACTGTCAGTAGAATATACAGGGTGGTCCACAAAAAGCAGAATCCAGGTTCCTTTGAGTGGTTTGTACAGGATATTGGAAGTATGATGTACCTACCTGTTACTGGAGATGAAGACATCCATGTACACAGCCATGTTCACATTGCCAGAGCAGAATATTGCACGCGATTTTAGGATCATGACCTACCTGTTGGTGCAGCTCCTATTAGTTTCTGTGTGCTGGGACCTAGTGTTCTGCAGATCGGCAGCTAACAGAGCCAAATGTCTGCTGTCATACCCAGGAGCCGATCACAGTACACCGCACGCGTCTGGTTGCCCTCTTCTTTAACCCTTGCATTACTGACACTCAGTATGGCCTCGGGTAAGGGTACTTTCACACTAGCATTTTTCTTTTCCGGCATAGAGTTCCGTCACAGGGGCTCTATACCAGAAAAGAACTGATCAGGCATATCCCCATGCATTCTGAATGGAGAGTAATCCGTTCAGGATGCATCAGGATGTCTTCAGTTCAGTCGTTTTACGGTTTTATCTCCGGCGAAAAAAACTGAAGACTTGCCAGAATGGCGGATCCGGCATTTTTCCCCATAGGAATGTATCAGTGCCGGATCCGGCATTCAAAATACCGGATTCGGCCTGCGCATGCGCAGACCGGTAAAAATGTGACATGCGGAGAGACGGATGCGTTCTTGCAATGCATTTGTGAGACAGATCCAGTGAGTCCAGCATACAATGGCCTCCATTATCAACCATGTTGTACGCACTCACACACAACATTACTGCCCTCCACAAAGAGGACCACCGACTAGAGGGAAGGAGAGGATTGGATTCATTTCTTACATTCCTCTGGTAAAATAAAAGCTGAGCTCCGATTGGTCATTTCTTACACTGCTGTGGTAAAGTGAAAGCTGAGCTCTGATTGGTCATTTCTTACACTGCTGTGGTAAAGTGAAAGCTGAGCTCTGATTGGTCATTTCTTACACTGCTGTGGTAAAGTGAGAGCTGAGCTCTGATCGTGCATTTCTTATGCTGCTCTGGTAAAGTGAAAGCTGCGCTCTGATTGGTTGCTATGGGTAACATAGTTCTGACAAATAAAGCTTGATGAGCGTTATCATGGGAAACAAAGGGCTGGTTTTCACGGCCTACCCTGTAGATGGATGAGGTGTAATTTGATGTGATGATTCCATCATTTTTTACAGATCAGTACTGCGCTTTTTGGACAGGAGAGGGTCTGTCACATGGTATCAGTTCTGGTAACACTGTGATTGATGAACTGACTAGGTTTGCTCCTCAGGTGCTGACAGGAGGAGGATTTGAGGACAATCTTCACTTTCTGAACCAAATGGAGAAGGCAGATTACTATGACTTCAGTGGAGGCTGCCCGCAGGTCTTATAATGTTCTGGTGCCCATCCCATGTGAGACGAGGGACACTATTCTTACGCAGGATGAGCTCACGTCAATCATTTAGACATGACCAATTCTGCAGGAAGTCAAACTATACTCCACCATCCGTGCCCAGTACAGTGTGTGATGGGAGATATGGCCTTAAATATGAGGCGTCCTATGCTCTGGAGCTCTCCCCGGTGTAAACAACAGGGACTCTATGGTCTCCTACTCCAACTGAAATCTAGATGCTGCGCATGTGCGAAACACATGTGATATGTCCACAGCAGTCACATCTAGGAGGAGACATCAGCCTGTTTTGTAGGAGTTTCCAGTCAGTGAACATTATGTGGTGGAGCCTTCCCTATGGCCTCATGCACACAAACGTGTGCCAGTTGTTTTGTACTTGACGGATCCAGATCCATTCAACTTGAATGGGTCCGTGATCCGTCCACACCGCAAAAAAATATGTGATCCGAAGAGAAACCCTACAGAAGCACTCCGTAGTGCCTCCGTTCCGCACCGCCCTTTCCGAATTGCGGGCAGCAATACAGGCACGGCTGAACGACCATGTGCATGAGGCCTATGACACACTATGTGGTGGAGCCTCCCCCGTGATACGCTCTGTGGCGGGGGCTTTCTGGGATCTTATTCCCATAGGACGAGATACCAGAAATCGTACCTGCAGATGATGAGACTTCTCCTCACTATTGGGGAGCGGTTACCTGTGACTGGTGCGGCTCCACGTGGAGGGGCACACGCTACATAAGGACTTTGGGTGGGCACTTGGCAGCAGAGTTACTGTTAAAACAACCAGCCTCAGTAAGGGCTCATGCACACGACTATGTATTTTGCGGTCTGACATCCATTGTAACATTGCCTGTCCTTGTCCACAAAACGGACATGCTTTTTTTGGGTGGAACTGACTTTTTGCAGATACAGAATGCACACGGAGTCATTTCTGTGTTTTTTTTGCGGCCCTATTGAAATAAATGGTTCCGCATATGGGACGCAAAAAAAAAAAAAAAAAAAACAGGAACGGACACTGAAAAATCCGATAGCGTGCATGAGCCGCAAATGTCTTTTCAATGAATGGGGCATCACGCAGACTAGCTGGACGTTCCTGCAGCTGTCTAAGCTGCTTTGTTTTGATTATGGTACTCTATTTTCTATCTCTCTGCTTGCTGTCAGTGAGTGGGCAAATGCACGTTTACTCCCTAAGCCAATACTGAAGATGCTGAGCTGCAGTATCGGGCACATCCATGTGAACGCTCTGAGCCCGGCTATACAATGAGGGGCGTCGATGCTTCCGCGCAGTGACCCCTTCATCCTGCCGATCAGTCCTAAGGATAGGCCATCGAGTAGAAGGCCTAGATCACTTCTGTAATCCTCGTATAATGAAAACGGATGCAACTTTCTAGTGTAATTTGTGTTTTTTAAACCTTTCCCATTTTCAAGACCTGTTTGCCGTCTTTGAATAGAAACTGTTGTTTCCTGCCAGAGGCTGAAACTGTGTCCTGTCCCCAAAGTGTTAGGGATGTTTAGGAGCTCACCTTCTCGATGTGAACAAGGATGTTTCCATTCACTGACAGTAAACAGAACATCTGAAAATGCTGAAGATTCAAAACAAAAAAGTGAAGTTCGGTCTGGAGGCGCTAAAGCAGGTATAAGTCACATGGGGAGGAATTTCTGCAGTGTTCCATGAGGGACTGCAGCCCCACAGTCCTCCTCGCACTAGATCAGGTGGGGGGAACCTTTTTGCTGCCGAGGGCCGTTTGGTTATTTGTAACATTGTTCGCGAGCCGTACAAAAAATTCTTAACTTAAAAAGGTAACTAAACTTTTGTATGATTGTTTTGTGAACACATCCCTAATAACAGTTTTTGTCATATACTTTATTAATGTATTTTGTATTTTTATTACACTTTTGCCTCCCGAAACTGTACACCGCTGACTGCTCAGTCTACAGTTTATCAAGGGGGCTGCAGCGCAGACATTGCTGCTCCTGCCCCCCAGAGGTTTACTAACGCCTGGCATAGCGCATCGGTACCCTGTACTATGCCAGGATTAGCTGAGTGGAGCGGCATGTCAGCTCTTAGCATAGCGGAGAAGGCAGGAAATGCTCCGCTCAGCTAATCCGGGCATAGTACAGGGTACCGATGCGCTATGCCAGGCGTTAGTAAACCTCCGGGGGGCACGGGCCGGAGCAGCAATGCGCGCTCCTGTCGGTACTCCATTGATAAGAGGTCTCAGCAGTGTACACAGAAGTGGATTTTAAGCGCAGAGGGAAAAGTGTGGGGTGGGGGAGTAAAAACTAAAAATCATAAACTATATAACAAAAACTGTAATTAGGGTATTTGGGACAGGCTAACAAAAATGAATACAAAAGTTTAGTTACTCATTAAAAACGTGACTGCTATAATTGATCAAACATATAACTGACTCAGGGGTAAGATACAGAAATTGGGCTTCAATTTAGAAAAATCCAGAGCGCTGTATTCTTGCAGCACAAAATGGCACCGGCACCATATAGATTACATATAGTACAGGCGCCATTTTGACCAAACATAGCAGTCAGAAGGTTATGTATTCAGTTCTTGGTTTGGCATTAATGACAGCCAAGCTCATCCCAGGGGGTCCAGAGAGGGGTCCATCCAGCTACCACTCTGCCTGCCTCTTTCTTCGTAACGGTCCCTGCATTTGTCCCTTTCTCAGCCTCCCCACAGCCTCAGATCAGTCCTCATCAGACCCCCCCAACAATCCATCAGCCGCAGATCAGCCTCCTATCAGACCCCTCAGCCCTACCTCAGCCTCCGATCGGCCCCCATCAGACCCTCCCCAGCATCCATTAGCCTCAGATCAGACCCCCCAACCATCCATCAGCCGCAGATCAGCCTCCTATCAGACCCCTCAGCCCTACCTCAGATCAGCCCCCATCAGACCCTCCCCAGCATCCATTAGCCTCAGATCAGACCCCCCAACCATCCATCAGCCACAGATCAGCCTCCTATCAGACCCCTCAGCCCTACCTCAGATCAGCCCCCATCAGACCCTCCCCAGCATCCATTAGCCTCAGATCAGACCCCCCAACCATCCATCAGCCACAGATCAGCCTCCTATCAGACCCCTCAGCCCTACCTCAGCCTCCGATCGGCCCCCATCAGACCCTCCCCAGCATCCATTAGCCTCAGATCAGACCCCCCAACCATCCATCAGCCGCAGATCAGCCTCCTATCAGACCCCTCAGCCCTACCTCAGCCTCCGATCGGCCCCCATCAGACCCTCCCCAGCATCCATTAGCCTCAGATCAGACCCCCCAACCATCCATCAGCCGCAGATCAGCCTCCTATCAGACCCCTCAGCCTCCGATCGGCCCCCATCAGACCCTCCCCAGGATCCATTAGCCTCAGATCAGACCCCCCAACCATCCATCAGCCGCAGATCAGCCTCCTATCAGACCCCTCAGCCCTACCTCAGATCGGCCCCCATCAGACCCTCCCCAGCATCCATTAGCCTCAGATCAGACCTCCCAACCATCCATCAGCCGCAGATCAGCCTCCTATCAGACCCCTCAGCCCTACCTCAGATCAGCCCCCATCAGACCCTCCCCAGCATCCATTAGCCTCAGATCAGACCTCCCAACCATCCATCAGCCGCAGATCAGCCTCCTATCAGACCCCTCAGCCTCCGATCGGCCCCCATCAGACCCTCCCCAGCATCCATTAGCCTCAGATCAGACCCCCCAACCATCCATCAGCCGCAGATCAGCCTCCTATCAGACCCCTCAGCCCAACCTCAGATCGGCCCCATCAGACCCTCCCCAGCATCCATTAGCCTCAGATCAGACACCCCAACCATCCATCAGCCGCAGATCAGCCTCCTATCAGACCCCTCAGCCCTACCTCAGCCTCCGATCGGCCCCCATCAGACCCTCCCCAGCATCCATTAGCCTCAGATCAGACCCCCCAACCATCCATCAGCCGCAGATCAGCCTCCTATCAGACCCCTCAGCCCTACCTCAGATCGGCCCCCATCAGACCCTCCCCAGAATCCATTAGCCTCAGATCAGACCTCAAATCACTTGCCTCTCTAGCTCCGTACGGCGCTGCCACTCGGCAGATTCACTCACCCTCCCTGGTCGTCTTCCCACCACACTGTACTGTGACCTGATGGCGCACAGCGTCAGGTCATAGTGCGCGCCTACCTGCAATACGTCCTGACACTGTACGTGGGGCCAGAAGACCAGGGAAGGCAAGTACAGCCAGTGCTTCCACAATGCAAGCGGTCATTACCATTTAGACTATATCCTCTAGCAGGGAGCCTGGGGCCACATGAAATGATGCCGCGGGCCGAATGTGGCCCCGAGACCGGAGGTTCTCCACCCCTGCACTAGATGAATGATGTTACCAGTTGCCATGTCTGTTAGTAGACAGTCTCTACATCCTCCCTAGAACTACACATCCCAGCATGCCCAGCCCCGTGCCCCTGTGTTGTGGTAGTAATTCCCAGCAATACGACAAGCAGGTTTTTATTACATTTAGTCATGTGATGTACAGAGCAGACACGATGAGCGTACAGTGCCACCTGCTGGCCACAAGCAGGACTGCGCTGACGACTCCTTCATCAGGTCCCCACAGGCAGCGCCGACATTTCTTGTAAACATCCTTCCATCTACTCGCAGTTTCTTCCGAGTTGTCAGGGTTGTGAAGCCTGCGGGTCAAGGACGTATATACTGTTAATATCACAGATTATTCCATGTGTACTGCAGGCGTCATGGTGGTATCTGGTGCCTGAGGGGATCCACAGGGAACAAGCAGCAGTCCGGGAAATGTGATAGAGGGCGACTGCAGGCATAGAGGACACGCCGCTACGGCTAGCCCCTTTAACAGACATTAACTGTGTGTGTGTGTGTGTGGGGGGGGGGCATTCCTGATTTCCATGTGCACCCCTTTAATGATCTGAGCTCTAGTGACAATTCTGGGGGCTCTCAGTGTATACAGGTTTACGGTGCACGCACACCACCGTATTTTCGGTCCGGTCCGCATTTTTGATGTACTGCACCCGGACCCATTCATTTCTATCCATGCAGCTGGGACACAAATTAAAGAACGTGTCCTATTCTAGAAGAATAAGCGGCGCCCGTGGAAAGTGCGGGATGCACATGCGCATACGTATTTGGCGGATATGGTTGGGTGAATGCGACCTCCCTTGTCGTCAACTTTTATGTCTAAGTGTAATCCGTATCATCAACAGTTCTGCAACTTTTCAATATCATTTCTGTCAACTGCTCTTCATTTTCATTACCTCTGCTTGCGGTCAGTGAATAGGAACATATTATTTTAGGCACCTTTACAGACCGAATACTTCTCTTGGCTGAAGGTCCCCTGTATCCAGTCTAGACAATCCTCCGTCAGGTAACCTCCTGGACTGATACACTGTCTTGAACTAGGCAGCTGTATTGACTTCCCAGGTGAATGTCTAGACGGGATGCAACTGTAACAAACCCTCAGCTGTATTAGGTCTTGAGGAGCATGCAACGTCTGGGTGTAAATCCATTCAGAGAAGCAAAATACTGAGACATGGGTAAGGTCACACACTGTCACTGCTACGGGGGTCTGCGAGGGTCTCCCAGATACTTTCCTGGCAGGACGCTGGATTATTAACCCCTGCTCTCCTCAGGCCTGACACACGTACAGCTGTGGATCCTGGGGGTCCGGCTCCTCTTACCTTGGACAGCAGGGTGGGTTTAGGCACCTTCAGCAGGTCACACAGGAGGTTGCGTTGCTCACGGACGTACGTCAGGTCAGTATCCCTGCACAGAGGAAGACGCAGGGTTAAACACAGGTACTATCAGTACAGAACAGTATATGGGAGGTAGGTGACCTGTATGTAAGTGTTCGCTGTCCTGGTCATTTCTGCCAATTAAAGGCCAGATCAGAAACACATGGAAAGGCTTACGTACTGTGTATCCTCCTACTATACACAATACTTCTCACAGCTGAGGGTTTGGTACAGTTGGATCCAGACTAGACAACTGTGAACTAAACGCATGAGCAGCAGAAATCTGTCTCCTGTCCCAGTAGTTTGGTACAATGTATCAGGGCAGGTAAAAAGGATTGCTCAGGAGTCAGTTCATATCACAGCTGACTGGATACAACTGTAACAAACCCTCAGCCGTGAAGTGTATGGGTGTTACATCCATTGTTACAGAGATGTGAAATGCGTGGTGCTGTGTGGTCCCGCTCCTGATCAGACAGGTGGCTGGTGATACCGCCCCCGCGACCTGTATCTAATATCCTGTATCACACCAGAGGCGCTAAATGTTTCCGCCATTACCTCCCCCCAAAGGGAACTGCTCTCGCAGGGGGTATTTCTGGCTGTTAGGCTCCTCTGCTTGCTGTATATGAATGACCCCTGCCACCGGGCTCTCCTGATCATACATATTAATTAACACGTTGCTCGGTACTCACCAGCTGGTGTCGCTCAGCACGGTCATCACTTCATCCAGGACCTCTGGATCTATGACGTCATCGTATGTAATCAGCATTTCATACACGTCATTGGCAGTGGATTTTCTCACCTGCCGGGACGTGACAAACCGGTATCATATATGGGTGCATACACGTGTGTGTGCAATAAATAACTACAGCCTGTAACATCACTATGAGAGGTGCAGTACCTGAACTCTGCCAGCAGGAGGAGCTGTAATACAGGTGTGTGTGCAATAAATAACTAAAGCCTGTAACATCACTATGAGAGGTGCAGTACCTGAACTCTGGCAGCAGGAGGAGCTGTAATACAGGTGTGTGCAATAAATAACTACAGCCTGTAACATCACTAAATGAGAGGTGCAGTACCTGAACACTGCCAGCAGGAGGAGCTGCTGTAATACAGGTGTGTGTGTGTGCGCAATAAATAACTACAGCCTGTAACATCACTATATGAGAGGTGCAGTACCTGAACTCTGCCAGCAGGAGGAGCTGTAATACAGGTGTGTGTGCAATAAATAACTAAAGCCTGTAACATCACTATACGAGAGGTGCAGTACCTGAACTCTGCCAGCAGGAGGAGCTGTAATACAGATGTGTGTGCAATAAATAACTAAAGCCTGTAACATCACTATGAGAGGTGCAGTACCTGAACTCTGCCAGCAGGAGGAGCTGTAATACAGGTGTGTGCAATAAATAACTAAAGCCTGTAACATCACTATATGAGAGGTGCAGTACCTTAACACTGCCAGCAGGAGGAGCTGCTGTAATACAGGTGTGTGTGCAATAAATAACTACAGCCTGTAACATCACTAAATGAGAGGTGCAGTACCTGAACTCTGCCAGCAGGAGGAGCTGTAATACAGGTGTGTGTGCAATAAATAACTAAAGCCTGTAACATCACTATATGAGAGGTGCAGTACCTGAACTCTGCCAGCAGGAGGAGCTGTAATACAGGTGTGTGTGCAATAAATAACTACAGCCTGTAACATCACTATATGAGAGGTGCAGTACCTGAACTCTGCCAGCAGGAGGAGCTGTAATACAGGTGTGTGCAATAAATAACTAAAGCCTGTAACATCACTATATGAGAGGTGCAGTACCTGAACTCTGCCAGCAGGAGGAGCTGTAATACACGTGTGTGCAATAAATAACTAAAGCCTGTAACATCACTATATGAGAGGTGCAGTACCTGAACTCTGCCAGCAGGAGGAGCTGTAATACAGGTGTGTGTGCAATAAATAACTAAAGCCTGTAACATCACTATATGAGAGGTGCAGTACCTGAACACTGCCAGCAGGAGGAGCTGTAATACAGGTGTGTGTGCAATAAATAACTAAAGCCTGTAACATCACTATAGGAGAGGTGCAGTACCTGAACTCTGCCAGCAGGAGGAGCTGTAATACAGGTGTGTGTGCAATAAATAACTAAAGCCTGTAACATCACTATATGAGAGGTGCAGTACCTGAACTCTGCCAGCAGGAGGAGCTGTAATACAGGTGTGTGCAATAAATAACTACAGCCTGTAACATCACTATATGAGAGGTGCAGTACCTGAACTCTGCCAGCAGGAGGAGCTGCTGTAATACAGGTGTGTGTGTGTGCGCAATAAATAACTACAGCCTGTAACATCACTAAATGAGAGGTGCAGTACCTGAACACTGCCAGCAGGAGGAGCTGTAATACAGGTGTGTGTGCAATAAATAACTAAAGCCTGTAACATCACTATACGAGAGGTGCAGTACCTGAACTCTGCCAGCAGGAGGAGCTGTAATACAGGTGTGTGTGCAATAAATAACTAAAGCCTGTAACATCACTATGAGAGGTGCAGTACCTGAACTCTGCCACCAGGAGGAGCTGTAATACAGGTGTGTGTGCAATAAATAACTAAAGCCTGTAACATCACTAAATGAGAGGTGCAGTACCTGAACTCTGCCAGCAGGAGGAGCTGTAATACAGGTGTGTGCAATAAATAACTAAAGCCTGTAACATCACTATATGAGAGGTGCAGTACCTGAACTCTGCCAGCAGGAGGAGCTGCTGTAATACAGGTGTGTGTGCAATAAATAACTAAAGCCTGTAACATCACTATGAGAGGTGCAGTACCTGAACTCTGCCAGCAGGAGGCGCTGTAATACAGGTGTGTGTGCAATAAATAACTAAAGCCTGTAACATCACTATATGAGAGGTGCAGTACCTGAACTCTGCCAGCAGGAGGAGCTGTAATACAGGTGTGTGCAATAAATAACTAAAGCCTGTAACATCACTATATGAGAGGTGCAGTACCTGAACTCTGCCAGCAGGAGGAGCTGTAATACAGGTGTGTGTGCAATAAATAACTAAAGCCTGTAACATCACTATATGAGAGGTGCAGTACCTGAACTCTGCCAGCAGGAGGAGCTGCTGTAATACAGGTGTGTGTGCAATAAATAACTAAAACCTGTAACATCACTATATGAGAGGTGCAGTACCTGAACTCTGCCAGCAGGAGGTAATAGCAATCGCTTCACTCCCGCTCTGTGGTCACATGACACAAACGAATCCTCGATGCCAAAAAATTAGCATAGAGGATTTTTTTTGTGTCAAATTACTTGATTAAGGCTACTTTCACAGTTTCCGTCGGGTGAACAGCCTGTAGTGACCGCGTGCCTCCGGACTGCCGCTCTGTACCCACTGACTATAATGGGGGCGGGGGCGGAGTTCCGGCGAGAGGCTGCCGGAATAAAAACGACGACATGTCCAACATTTATTCCAGCAGCCTCTCGCCGTGCCTCGCCGGAACTCCGTCCCCATTATAGTAAATGGGGACGGAGCGGCAGTCCGGGGGCACACGGTCACTAGTGGCAGGACGGATCCGACAGGCTGTTCACCCGACGAAACAGCCTGTCGGAGGTCAGTGCCAAAAGTAGCCTAAATTGAGTAATTGTTTCAGCCCTACATTCACTGACAGCAAGCAGAGATTCAGAAAAGGAAGAGGAAAAGTCTGTTGGGAAGCTGCAGAACATGTCACAGTAGAATGAAGGGAGCGCAGCTCTGCAGCACCTCCACGTGTGACCCGAGTGTTCCTGGCTCAGCTCTGAAATGGGTGCGCCCCCTGCAGGTGACATCATATCACTGCTGACTAAATCCTTGAGTCCTCCTTCATAATCCAGGGTCTGCAGGCTGCCAAGGCGTGCTGGGGGTTATAGTTCCTCAACATCTAGAACGACGAGGCCGTCACTTACCACGGGGAACGGATGGCACACCATGAGAAGCAGGTGAAATAAAACCTTCTTTCGGATCTCTCCAGGGAACTGGATCAGACCGCAGAACCTGCGGAGAAAAGGAAGATTAATTCAAGTGGGCACAACCCATGCACCTAGAAAGGCTGCCGTGTCACTGCCCGCGCGCCGGCAGGGCCAGGGCAACCACTGCCCGCGTGCCAGGGCCAAGGGAATGTAAATAAGCCAGAATGAGGTGCGGAGGATGACTGCACCCATCATCTCACACCTTCAGCCGCTCCCAGACTGAAGAGGCTGATAACAGAGGCAGACTCACACGGCCGTGCTGGATCGCAGCTTCTGGATGTCCTTGGACCTCTTAATCTCCTCTTTACAAAGTGCAAGTAATTCAGAGGCAAACGGGTGACTGCGGGAGACAAAAGCACCGGGTTACCAACTACAACTCCCAGCATATCCTGCCACTGTCAGGACAGCAACACAAAATGGGCACTTACAGCAGGAATAATGTTCTCCATCCTGATATTTTCCAGTTGTTCCAAAATTGCAACTAGACTGTGGCTATCAAGCCATGATGGGAGTTGTAGTTCTGCAACAGCTGGAGATTCACAGGTTGGAGATCACCGATTTAGAGAATAAATACCTGCCCTTACCACGTCCTGCTCACACAGCTGAGGTTTTGTAACAATGTACCAGTGTAGACAATACTCTGCGAGAGCCACAAATCTCTCCTAGACTAACCAGCAGATAGCACCGCTCATCCCGATCTTCCTTATTCATGGGTGGATATACAGGCAGTTCTACTACTTTATGAAAGGATGATGAGCTCTAGGTGGTCACCCATATAGAGACTGCACCAGTTAGTGCCCACCTCCCCACATTGAGGGCCTATGAGGTCCATGGTGAACACTCCCCACATTGAAGGCCTATGAGGTCCATGGTGCCCCCTCCCCACCTTGAGGCCTATGAGGTCCATGGTGCCCCCTCCCCACATTGAAGGCCTATGAGGTCCATGGTGCCCCCTCCCTCCCAACACTGAAGGCCTATAAGGTCCATGGTGCCCCCTCCCCACACTGAAGGCCTATAAGGTCCATGGTGCCCCCTCCCCACATTGAAGGCCTATGAGGTCCATGGTGCCCCCTCCCCACATTGAAGGCCTATGAGGTCCATGGTGCCCCCTCCCCACACTGAAGGCCTACAAGGTCCATGGTGCCCCCTCCCCACACTGAAGGCCTATAAGGTCCATGGTGCCCCCTACCCACATTGAAGGCCTATGAGGTCCATGGTGCCCCCTCACCACATTGAATGCCTATGAGGTCCATGGTGCCCCCTCCCCACATTGAAGGCCTATGAGGTCCATGGTGCCCCCTCCCCACATTGAAGGCCTATGAGGTCCATGGTGCCCCCGCCCCACACTGAAGGCCTACAAGGTCCATGGTGCCCCCCTCCCCACATTGAAGGCCTATGAGGTCCATGGTGCCCCCTCCCCACCTTGAGGCCTATGAGGTCCATGGTCCCCTCCTCCCCACACTGAAGGCCTATAAGATCCATGGTGCCCCCCTCCCCACATTAAGGGCCTGTAACCTTTGGGGTCCATGTGACTTCTGGGGTGAGGGGGTCTTCCGGCCATGTTGTTATCTGCAGGGCTCCCTTCCTGTGTATTATAATGGGGGGGGGGGCTCAGCCTGTAAATAAGGTAGTACTAAATCTGACAACTACTCTACCATTAGCAAGGGGCAACTGGACATGGACGGGACACCCTACTCCAGAGACCCACTGGCCACCAGCCCAAGCCCCCTTTAGACCACCTATAGGTGCGGCCACCCAGCTATTCACAGACGCAGAGTACCATAACTCCACACTGTAAGGGTCCATTCACACGTCCGTAAAAATGGGTCCGAATTTGTTCTGCAACGTTGTGGAACGAATCCGGACCCATTCATTCCCTATAGGGCCGGAAGAGATTCGGACAGCACACAGTGTGCTGTCCACATCCGCATTTCCTGAGCGTGGCTCCCGAAAAAAATAAAAAAATACAAGAATAGGCAGTTCTATGGGGTGCCGGCCGGGTGTAGTGCGGCTCCGTGAATGGACCCTAATCCAGATTTGTATCGTTCCGCCAGCTGTTTTCTACTTCACAGCCAGCATACCAGTTTGCACTGCCATGCTGGCATTGTATTCATGATACAGGAAGATGTCAATGAATTCTGTCTACCTGAAATCAGGTGAAGCAGAGTCAGTGCAACAACCCCCCCGCTCCCCCGACCTATGCCCCGTACGATACCTTGGGGTGTGACACAAGTTCTTACTTTTCTTCCTGTGTGAAGAGCTCGAAGCAGCTGTTGGCCAACATCTGATCCAACGTCTTCAGCAGAGGGATGGACACCCTGTATACAGAGAGAGGAGCAGTCACAGGGGAAATAACAGGGGGCAGGGGTAGCGGCAGGCATCCATAGAGCAATAGAAGAGCGCCCCTTGTGGCCAGCTGAAGCTCTGACGCTTCCTATCAGAGACAGGGGTACTTGAGTTCTGACAGGTACCGATGGAGTAGGCTTTATGGCAAGACACTTATAATAAGGTTTAGTGCAGAGGACAGCAACCACAACTCTCAGCATGCTCTATTCACATCTGGGGGAGTTGTAGTTGGACAGATGCAGCGTGCTGACCCCTGCTTTAGTGTCTTATGTTCTACAGAAGCTGAGATAGGCGAGCTATACTAAGCTCTGCAAGATTCAATTCGTACCGGTCATTGTGCTGGTTGTCCCTGAAGACTTGGAGCAGTGTCTTGGAGAAGGTGTCCATGGCTTGAGTGTCACGCTGGATGGACCGCAGGTACTCAAAGAGGCTCTGAGCCGAGTATCTCACCTGGAGAGGAGACGGACAGAAATCAGCAAGGGACCCCGATATTAGAAGGGTTCAGAAAGACCTAAAGGAGGGTGAAGGCTACACGGCAGCCGTCCACTGTGGATCGGCTGCAGACCTCAAGCCATATTCACTCTCCATGGGCTTGACGGAAATATGGACACAGACAGGGGTCAGGACCAGCAAGGGTACGCAGGACCCACACAAAGCAATGAAGACTCCACAGCACGCCACCAGGTCTGGACAGACAGACAATAGGTCGGAGTGCACTCCTTCATACCACGGCTCTGATCACGTACTGGAGTGTGGACGCTAAAATCTAGGGGGTCCCCTGGACTTCACTCCCACCCCCGATTCATGGCTCCCACCATGACCATGGAATTGAAGCAGAACCACTGATACACAGATGTGTCGTCAGGGACATAGCCAAAGGTCATTGATGGGGGAGCGGTCAGGATGTGACAGGATGAGAATGCTGTCAGTCATGTACCATGCAGGCCAAGGAGCGAGGTCAGGAACAAAGCCAAGGTCAGGATCAATCAAGAGTCACAGTAGGAATGGTAGGGAGCAAGAAGAAGGAACCTCAAACATCTCAACACCGCCAGGCCAGACGTCATCTTCGGACACTGGTTTTCCAATCTGAGGCCGTAGAGGACACCAAGCAGCAGAACTGTGGTCCGCACCAGCAGCACTCAGACATACCCATCGGTAGGAGCAGCGGAAACCTACTGGAACATGGTGCTGAAGCCGGGGTAGCGAGACCCAGGGCACCCTCTTAGCGCCCATAAGAGGAGCTGCCGCCTCTCCTGACATGTCTGTTCTAGTAACAACTTACATCCCCAAGTAAATATAATTCTGAAACATCTATTCTGATGAGTATCTGGCGCCATTCCTCTATTATTCCTGCTAGAAAATATTAATCAAATACTAGAAGTTTGCAATGAAGGTCCAGCTGTCCCTGCACAATGTGACACTACCCAATCCATGCAGCCAGTGACAGCCCTCAAACTGGTAACACCCAGCTGGACCTTCATTGCAGACTGCTAGTAATTTAGTCATAACTTCTAGCAGGAATAATACAAGAATAAAACATCATACAGTCATAAGAATAGATGCACCAGAATTGTTATTACATAGGGAATGAAAGTAGTTCCTAAAACAGACATGTCAGGAGAGGAGACGGGTTCCGGAGGAGCGGGTCCTGTGCGGAAATCCCCGGGTGTGAGCGCGATTCCCTGTTGTGGGCACTGCTCATTTCTCTGGAGCGCACAGCATTGTACTGATTTATAATGCTGTGTGTCTCTGCATGACCTTACTGCCACAGAATTATACTGACAGGGTTATTTCATCATAATTCAGTAGATACGGGTCATGCAGAGACACACAGCATTATAAGTCAGTACAATGCTGTGCGCTCCAGAGAAATGAGCAGTGTCCTCAACAGGGAATCGCGCTCACACCCGGAGTGACACTTATCTGAAACAGGCTGTAAGAGGAGGTCTCAAATGGAATACTTGAAGACACTGGCAACTCTGAATACAGCTCTGGAGTATAATACAGGATGTAACTCAGGATCAGTACAGGATAAGTAATGTATGTACACAGTGACTGCACCAGAAGAATAGTGAGTGCAGCTCTGGAGTATAATACAGGATGTAACTCAGGATCAGTACAGGATAAGTAATGTATGTACACAGTGACTGCACCAGAAGAATAGTGAGTGCAGCTCTGGAGTATAATACAGGATGTAACTCAGGATCAGTACAGGATAAGTAATGTATGTACACAGTGACTGCACCAGCAGAATAGTGAGTGCAGCTCTGGAGTATAATACAGGATGTAACTCGGGATCAGTACAGGATAAGTAATGTATGTACACAGTGACTGCACCAGCAGAATAGTGAGTGCAGCTCTGGAGTATAATACAGGATGTAACTCAGGATCAGTACAGGATAAGTAATGTATGTACACAGTGACTGCACCAGCAGAATAGTGAGTGCAGCTCTGGAGTATAATACAGGATGTAACTCAGGATCAGTACAGGATAAGTAATGTATGTACATAGTGACTGCACCAGCAGAATAGTGACTGCAGCTCTGGGTATAATACAGGATGTAACTCAGGATCAGTACAGGATAAGTAATGTATGTACACAGTGACTGCACCAGAAGAATAGTGAGTGCAGCTCTGGAGTATAATACAGGATGTAACTCAGGATCAGTACAGGATAAGTAATGTATGCACACAGTGACTGCACCAGCAGAATAGTGAGTGCAGCTCTGGAGTATAATACAGGATGTAACTCAGGATCAGTACAGGATAAGTAATGTATGTACACAGTGACTGCACCAGCAGAATAGTGAGTGCAGCTCTGGAGTATAATACAGGATGTAACTCAGGATCAGTACAGGATAAGTAATGTATGTACACAGTGACTGCACCAGCAGAATAGTGAGTGCAGCTCTGGAGTATAATACAGGATGTAACTCAGGATCAGTACAGGATAAGTAATGTATGTACACAGTGACTGCACCAGCAGAATAGTGAGTGCAGCTCTGGAGTATAATACAGGATGTAACTCAGGATCAGTACAGGATAAGTAATGTATGTACACAGTGACTGCACCAGCAGAATAGTGAGTGCAGCTCTGTAGTATAATACAGGATGTAACTCAGGATCAGTACAGGATAAGCAATGTATGTACACAGTGACTGCACCAGCAGAATAGTGAGTGCAGCTCTGGAGGATAATACAGAATGTAACTCAGAATCAGTACAGGATAAGTAATGTATGTACACAGTGACTGCACCAGCAGAACAGTGAGTGCAGCTCTGGAGTATAATACAGGATGTAACTCAGGATCAGTACAGGATAAGTAATGTATGTACACAGTGGCTCCACCAGCAGAATAGTGAGTGAAGCTCTGCAGTATAATACAGGATGTAACTCAGGATCAGTACAGGATAAGTAATGTGTGTACACAGTGACTGCACCAGCAGAATAGTGAGTGCAGCTCTGGAGTATAATACAGGATGTAACTCTGGATCAGTACAGGATAAGTAATGTATGTACACAGTGACTGCACCAGCAGAATAGTGAGTGCAGCTCTGGAGTATAATACAGGATGTAACTCAGGATCAGTACAGGATAAGTAATGTATATACACAGTGACTGCACCAGCAGAATAGTGAGTGCAGCTCTGGAGTATAATACAGGATGTAACTCAGGATCAGTACAGGATAAGTAATGTATGTACACAGTGACTGCACCAGCAGAATAGTGAGTGCAGCTCTGGAGTATAATACAGGAGGTAACTCAGGATCAGTACAGGATAAGTAATGTATGTACACAGTGACTCCATCAGCAGAATAGTGAGTGCAGCTCTGGAGTATAATACAGGATGTAGCTCAGGATCAGTACAGGATAAGTAATGTATGTACACAGTGACTGCACCAGCAGAATAGTGAGTGTAGCTCTGGAGTATAATACAGGATGTAACTCAGGATCAGTACAGGATAAGTAATGTATGTACACAGTGACTGCACCAGCAGAATAGTGAGTGCAGCTCTGGAGCATAATACAGGATGTAACTCAGGATCAGTACAGGATAAGTAATGTGTGTACACAGTGACTGCACCAGCAGAATAGGGAGTGCAGCTCTGGAGTATAATACAGGATGTAACTCAGGATCAGTACAGGATAAGTAATGTATGTACACAGTGACTGCACCAGCAGAATAGTGAGTGCAGCTCTGGAGTATAATACAGGATGTAACTCAGGATCAGTACAGGATAAGTAATGTATGTACACAGTGACTACACCAGCAGAATAGTGAGTGCAGCTCTGGAGTATAATAGAGGATGTAACTCAGGATCAGTACAGGATAAGTAATGTGTGTACACAGTGACTGCACCAGCAGAATAGGGAGTGCAGCTCTGGAGTATAATACAGGATGTAACTCAGGATCAGCACAGGATAAGTAATGTATGTACACAGTGACTGCACCAGCAGAATAGTGAGTGCAGCTCTGGAGTATAATACAGGATGTAACTCAGGATCAGTACAGGATAAGTAATGTGTGTGCACAGTGACTGCACCAGCAGAATAGTGAGTGCAGCTCTGGAGTATAATAGAGGATGTAACTCAGGATCAGTACAGGATAAGTAATGTGTGTACACAGTGACTGCACCAGCAGAATAGTGAGTGCAGCTCTGGAGTATAATACAGGATGTAACTCAGGATCAGTACAGGATAAGTAATGTATGTACACAGTGACTCCACCAGCAGAATAGTGAGTGCAGCTCCGGAGTATAATACAGGATGTAACTCAGGATCAGTACAGGATAAGTAATGTATGTACACAGTGACTACACCAGCAGAATAGTGAGTGCAGCTCTGGAGTATAATACAGGATGTAACTCAGGATCAGTACAGGATAAGTAATGTGTGTACACAGTGACTGCACCAGCAGAATAGTGAGTGCAGCTCTGGAGTATAATACACAATGTAACTCAGGATCAGTACAGGATAAGTAATGTATGTACACAGTGACTGCACCAGCAGAATAGTGAGTGCAGCTCTGGAGTATAATACAGGATGTAACTCAGGATCAGTACAGGATAAGTAATGTATGTACACAGTGACTGCACCAGCAGAATAGTGAGTGCAGCTCTGGAGTATAATACAGGATGTAACTCAGGATCAGTACAGGATAAGTAATGTGTGTACACAGTGACTGCACCAGCAGAATAGAAGTGTCTGGATGGAGCAGTTACAATGAGTTTCTCACCGTTGATTCAGTTAATCCCCCAACAGAGACTGTCAGCCCCATCAGGACGTAGTATCTGTAGGCTGGTAAGGCCAGGAGCTGTGTGATCCGGGGGAAGGCTTGTGAAGGTGCGTTCCAGTTTAGAGAATCTACCTGTGACCTGGGAAGGGGAAAAAAGGGGCCAATAAACTATACAATATACTATATAATATCACAACCCTAAAATTCTGCCTCGTAAAATTCCATTGATATGTCATGTGTGGAGCAGCTGGGTGAGTAGGGTTACCATTAGGAGCTGTCACCCTTCAGCATGCCACAACTGCTAGCTAGATATATAGATAGATACCTGTCAAATATGCTCTCCAGCTCCTCTCGATGTGGAATGTTAGGGATTCTTGGTGCATCTTGGTGCAGGAGTTTGAGGAAGACGGAACCAGCATGTGCTCGGAAACGATCGATCTTCTCTGCCGACTGCTGTGCCACCGAGCACATCATCCTCCGACAGCTGCAGAGGACGAAAAAACCAAGCAAATAAGCCTGTGATCTCCACTGAAATCCTCTGTGCTGCTGGGAGGACCCTGCTCCTTCCACTATGTAACTCTCATCCTGTGACCTCTACAGGATCAGCACACTCCACTCCTGAAATCCTCTGTGCTGCTGGGGAGCACCCTGGGAGTAACCTTCAGCCTGTGATCTCTACAAGATACCATCAGCCGCCTTCAATGAGTTCCTCGGTAACGTACATGTCTTCTCCTATTAGATCCGGCGCCGTTTTCACCAGTAGCAGTGTGATCTCCAGGAGACTGGCCATCGCCGCTTCTCTCACCCTAGAAATAACACCGGACATTAATTATTATCACTTATGACATCAGCAGTGATGGGGGAGCGGGACGCAGGATATGTGACAGGATAGGTTTATTGTAAATAGGGCTCCTCTCTCTAGTGCCCTGCCAGGACCTTCCTCCTCAGGGATATCAGAGCTGACATTCCTGTGTCTCCTCACGTGCGGTCTGGATATTCCGCACAGATTAGGGGCTGATTCCCTCCATGTCTTTATTACAGCAACCAATAGAAGAGGAGGAGGGAGAAGTCCCCGGGACCAGACTGCCGCAATCACAAAGGCTTTCAGACTGGGCAGAAGACCGGGAGACCAATATAGTAAAGTGAATATCATGGAAAGCTTAAGGGTCAGGAGGCTGGGTGGGAGGCTGGGTGCTATAGAATGGGCAGGAGGATGGGTGGGAGGCTGGGTACTATAGAATGGGCAGGAGGATAGATGAGGGGCTGGGTACTATAGAATGGGCAGGAGGATAGATGAGGGGCTGGGTGTTATAGGATGGGCAGGAGGATAGATGAGGGGCTGGGAGCTATAGAATGGGCAGGAGGATGGGTGAAGGGCTCAGTACTATAGAATGGGCAGGAGGATAGATGAGAGGCTGGGTGCTATAGAATGGGCAGGAGGATGGGTGGGAGGCTGGGTACTATAGAATGGGCAGGAGGATAGATGAGGGGCTGGGTGCTATAGAATGGGCAGGAGGATAGATGAGGGGCTGGGTGTTATAGGATGGGCAGGAGGATAGATGAGGGGCTGGGAGCTATAGAATGGGCAGGAGGATGGGTGAAGGGCTCAGTACTATAGAATGGGCAGGAGGATAGATGAGAGGCTGGGTGCTATAGGATGGGCAGGAGGATAGATGAGGGGCTGGGTGCTATAGAATGGGCAGGAGGATAGATGAGGGGCTGGGTGTTATAGGATGGGCAGGAGGATAGATGAGGGGCTGGGTGCTATAGAATGGGCAGGAGGATGGGTGGGGGGCTGGGTGCTATAGAATGGGCAGGAGGATGGGTGAAGGGCTCAGTACTATAGAATGGGCAGGAAAACAGGCAGGGGTCTAGACACTACTGAACAGGTAGGATGGGCAGGAGGATAGATGAGGGGCTGGGTGTTATAGGATGGGCAGGAGGATGGGTGGGAGGCTGGGTACTATAGAATGAGCAGGAGGATAGATGAGGGGCTGGGTGCTATAGAATGGGCAGGAGGATGGGTGGGGGCTGGGTGCTATAGAATGGGCAGGAGGATGGGTGGGGGCTGGGTGTTATAGAATAGGCAGGAGGATGGGTGAAGGGCTCAGTACTATAGAATGGGCAGGAAAACAGGCAGGGGTCTAGACACTACAGAACAGGTAGGATGGGCAGGAGGATAGATGAGGGGCTGGGTGCTATAGGATGGGCAGGAGGATAGATGAGGGGCTGGGTGCTATAGGATGGGCAGGAGGATAGATGAGAGGCTGGGTGCTATAGAATGGGCAGGAGGATAGGAGAGGGGGCTGGGTGTTATAGGATGGGCAGGAGGATAGATGAGGGGCTGGGTGTTATAGGATGGGCAGGAGGATAGATGAGGGGCTGGGTGCTATAGAATGGGCAGGAGGATAGATGAGGGGCTGGGTGCTATAGAATGGGCAGGAGGATAGATGAGGGGCTGGGTGCTATAGAATGGGCAGGAGGATAGATGAGGGGCTGGGTGCTATAGAATGGGCAGGAGGATAGATGAGGGGCTGGGTGTTATAGGATGGGCAGGAGGATAGATGAGGGGCTGGGTGTTATAGGATGGGCAGGAGGATAGAGAGGGGCTGGGTGCTATAGAATGGGCAGGAGGATAGATGAGGGGCTGGGTGTTATAGGATGGGCAGGAGGATAGATGAGGGGCTAGGTGTTATAGGATGGGCAGGAGGATAGATGAGGGGCTGGGTGTTATAGGATGGGCAGGAGGATAGAGGAGGGGCTGGGTGTTATAGGATGGGCAGGAGGATAGATGAGGGGCTGGGTGTTATAGGATGGGCAGGAGGATAGATGAGAGGCTGGGTGCTATAGAATGGGCAGGAGGATAGATGAGGGGCTGGGTGCTATAGAATGGGCAGGAGGATAGATGAGGGGCTGGGTGTTATAGGATGGGCAGGAGGATAGATGAGAGGCTGGGTGTTATAGGATGGGCAGGAGGATAGATGAGGGGCTGGGTGCTATAGGATGGGCAGGAGGATAGATGAGGGGCTGGGTGTTATAGGATGGGCAGGAGGATAGATGAGGGGCTGGGTGCTATAGAATGGGCAGGAGGATAGATGAGGGGCTGGGTGTTATAGGATGGGCAGGAGGATAGATGAGGGGCTGGGGTTATAGGATGGGCAGGAGGATAGATGGGAGGCTGGGTGTTATAGAATGGGCAGGAGGATAGGAGAGGGGCTGGGTGTTATAGGATGGGCAGGAGGATAGATGAGGGGCTGGGTGTTATAGGATGGGCAGGAGGATAGATGAGAGGCTGGGTGCTATAGAATGGGCAGGAGGATAGATGAGGGGCTGGGTGTTATAGGATGGGCAGGAGGATAGATGAGAGGCTGGGTGATATAGAATGGGCAGGAGGATAGGAGAGGGGCTGGGTGTTATAGGATGGGCAGGAGGATAGATGAGGGGCTGGGTGTTATAGGATGGGCAGGAGGATAGATGATAGGCTGGGTGTTATAGGATGGGCAGGAGGATAGATGAGGGGCTGGGTGTTATAGGATGGGCAGGAGGATAGATGGGAGGCTGGGTGTTATAGAATGGCAGGAGGATAGGAGAGGGGCTGGGTGTTATAGGATGGGCAGGAGGATAGGAGAGGGGCTGGGTGTTATAGAATGGGCAGGAGGATAGATGAGGGGCTGGGTGCTATAGATGGGCAGGAGGATAGATGAGGGGCTGGGTGCTATAGAATGGCAGGAGGATAGATGAGGGGCTGGGTGCTATAGGATGGGCAGGAGGATAGATGAGAGGCTGGGTGCTATAGAATGGCAGGAGGATAGGAGAGGGGCTGGGTGTTATAGGATGGGCAGGAGGATAGATGAGGGGCTGGGTGTTATAGGATGGGCAGGAGGATAGATGAGGGGCTGGGTGTTATAGGATGGGCAGGAGGATAGATGAGGGGCTGGGTGTTATAGGATGGGCAGGAGGATAGATGAGAGGCTGGGTGCTATAGAATGGGCAGGAGGATAGATGAGGGGCTGGGTGCTATAGAATGGGCAGGAGGATAGGAGAGGGGCTGGGTGCTATAGGATGGGCAGGAGGATAGATGAGGGGCTGGGTGTTATAGGATGGGCAGGAGGAGACGGGATCCTTCCAAATCTTCCTAGCCATGCAGTGATTTATGTCTCTCCAACATACTGCGGGTAAGGATTCTGGGAATGCTGTGCGTGTACAATGCTGCCATCTAGTGGGGAGTCTTCACCATGCAGCTTCTTGTGGAGAGAAGCAGGGAAGTGTCATGTCTAGTCCTCCTAGGGCAGGGTTCCCCAACCTCAGTCCTCAGGGCCCACTTGCCGGTCAGGATTTTCCCACAGAATGAATACCTGGGGTAAATCCTGATGGATGGACACTAATTATATCAGCTGCCCAATACTAAGGAAATCCTGAAAACATGAGCGGCAGGTGGGCCCTGAGGACTGGAGTTGAGGACCACTGTCCTAAGGAATCATGTTCAGCCTTTCCCTGCCTGTAGGGGCTGATAGCAGAGAGCAATGGCATCAAACAATCATCACGGCCTGGCACAAATGGGTAAATACTAGGAGGAATGCCACTAAACCACCGCTTGTGAATACAGATGCTATCAGAGACTGAGCCACAGCGCCACCAGATGGGCAAACAGCAGAAATGCAGGCGTCAAGCACTCTCAGCAGCCCCTAAATGACCATGGAATGGTCTATACATGAATGCAATGCGGGGGTGTAAAAAGGCGGGCACAGCGCCCTTACCAGGAGCCGACGTCGCCCCGGCTGTCTGTGGTGTAGTCATTCATGCAGGTTAGCAGAGTGTTATAGACCAGGGGCACGTTCTCCCGGCACAGGACCTCTGATGGGGAACCGGCTGCATCCACTCCCACGCTCTGACACACCCTGCATGACAGACACAAATGTGACAAGTGATGGCGCCATTGCCACCAATGTGGGGGCCCACGGCACCGGAGGAGGTCTACATACTGGGACAAGGCCTTCAGGGCGTCACTTCTGGACTCGGCAAAGCTGAGGTCCTTCCTGGAGGTGGTGGTGGCCTTCCTCAGTCCCTCCAGAACCTTAAGGATGAGAAAGAAGAAGATGATGATGATCCCCATATTTATGCGATACATATGGAGCCACTGTATACAGCTGTACCCCCACAACTGTTACTGGCATCACGTGAGCCCCCTAGGGGTGCATGTAACCTGCTCCTTCACATTGCTGTGAGCTCCCCTGTTATGGGGGAACTGCTGGATCTATACGGACAATGATGTGAGCTGGCATAGTCGGGGGCACTGCTGCCTGTTGGCTCAGAGGACAAACAATTGGCACAGTCTGTTGTGTGGACATTGCTGTGAGTCGCCTCCATTATGGGGGCACTGATGCAGAATGCCGTTACTATGGAGGAACTACGACAGAGGATTGTTTGGAGTGGCTTCACTATGGGGGCTGTTTTAAGCTGCACTGTTGTAGAAGGCTCTAATATAGTGAGGGGGCTGTATTATGGGGGCAGTGCTGGAAGTAGCATTTCTACATTGTTGTGAGGGGCTTTATTATGGAGGTAATTTGGGAGGTTACAATAATGGGGCGCGGGCTGGCTCCATTACGGAGCGTGGGCGCGGGCTGGCTCCATTACGGAGCGTGGGCTGGCTCCATTACGGGACACAGTTGCGAGTAGCTGTTATGGGCACTGCTGTGAGGAATGGGGGCACTATTGCAGGTCTATTCTGGCTGACAGAAATAAAATACTGAGCCTTGCAGCTGCCCACATAGCAGTAACATTAGCACCTGTCAGGTATATGTCGGTATACAGTGGATCTCAGCCCCCCCCTCCGCCATGATGATGCCAGCTGATGAAATATCAGGAAACGTCTGGAGACATTTGCATTTCCCACTAATTGCAGAGTCACAGTTTCTGGGTCAGAACGGGAGATCTCAAAAATGTGTCATCACAGGGATAGCGCACACTATTCCTCACGTGGCGCCCGGAGCAGCACCGAGCCCGGGGCCCAACATGTACCTGCTGAAGCTTGTTCCGCAGCATGAACTGTGGCAGCGCCCCCAAAGACAAGGAAAAGCCGCAGCGAGTCATCTCCTCCGCACTGTGCAGCTGCGCAATGTAATAACTTATAATCTCATCTGTGAGAAGGAAAGGAGGACAATAACTTATAATATACTGGACATAACAGCCTAGAGCCCCCAACTACTGCATTATAGCGGCTATATTCTTATACATAGGAGCACTATTATAGCAGTTATATTCTTGTACATAGGAGCAGTATTATAGTAGTTATATTCCTGTACATAGGAGCACTATTATAGCAGTTATATTCTTGTACATAGGAGCAGTATTATAGTAGTTATATTCTTGTACATAGGAGCAGTATTATAGTAGTTATATTCTTGTACATATGAGGCACTATTATAGTAGTTATATTCTTGTACATAGGAGGCAGTATTATAGTAGTTATATTCCTGTACATAGGAGCAGTATTATAGTAGTTATATTCTTGCACATAGGAGCAGTATTATAGTAGTTATATTCTTGTACATAGGAGCAGTATTATAGTAGTTATATTCTTGCACATAGGAGCAGTATTATAGCAGTTATATTCTTGTACATAGGAGGCAGTATTATAGTAGTTATATTCTTGTACATAGGAGCAGTATTATAGTAGTTATATTCTTGCACATAGGAGCAGTATTATAGTAGTATATCTTGTACATAGGAGCAGTATTATAGTAGTTATATTCTTGTACATAGGAGCAGTATTATAGTAGTTATATTCCTGTACATAGGAGCAGTATTATAGTAGTTATATTCCTTGTACATAGGAGCAGTATTATAGTAGTTATATTCTTGTACATAGGAGCAGTATTATAGTAGTTATATTCTTGTACATAGGAGCAGTATTATAGTAGTTATATTCTTGTACATAGGAGGCAGTATTATAGTAGTTATATTCTTGTACATAGGAGGCAGTATTATAGTAGTTATATTCTTGTACATAGGAGCAGTATTATAGTAGTTATATTCTTATACATAGTAGCAGTATTATAGTAGTTATATTCTTGTACATAGGAGCAGTATTATAGTAGTTATATTCTTGTACATAGGAGCAGTATTATAGTAGTTATATCCTTGTACATAGGAGCAGTATTATAGTAGTTATATTCTTGTACATAGGAGTAGTATTATAGTAGTTATATTCTTGTACATAGGAGGCAGTATTATAGTAGTTATATTCTTGTACATAGGAGCAGTATTATAGTAGTTATATTCCTGTACATAGGAGCAGTATTATAGTAGTTATATTCCTGTACATAGGAGCAGTATTATAGTAGTTATATTCTTGTACATAGGAGCAGTGTTATAGTAGTTATATTCTTGTACATAGGAGCAGTATTATAGTAGTTATATTCTTGTACATAGGAGCAGTAAAATAGTAGATATATTCTTGTATATAGGAGCAGTATTATAGTAGTTATATTCTTGTACATAGGAGCAGTAAAATAGTAGATATATTCTTGTATATAGGAGCAGTATTATAGTAGTTATATTCTTGTACATAGGAGGCAGTATTATAGTAGTTATATTCTCGTACATAAGAGCAGTATTATAGTAGATATATTCTTGTACATAGGAGCAGTATTATAGTAGTTATATTCTTGTACATAGGGGCAGTATTATAGTAGTTATATTCTTGTACATAGGAGCAGTATTATAGTAGTTATATTCTTGTACATAGGAGCAGTATTATAGTAGTTATATTCTTGTACATAGGAGGCAGTATTATAGTAGTTATATTCTTGTATATAGGAGGCAGTATTATAGTAGTTATATTCTTGTACACAGGAGCAGTATTATAGTAGTTATATTCTTGTACATAGGAGCAGTATTATAGTAGTTATATTCCTGTACATAGGAGCAGTATTATAGTAGTTATATTCTTGTACATAGGAGCAGTATTATAGTAGTTATATTCTTGTATATAGGAGGCAGTATTATAGTAGTTATATTCTTGTACATAGGAGCAGTATTATAGTAGTTATATTCCTGTACATAGGAGGCAGTGTTATAGCAGTTATATTCTTGCACATAGGAGCAGTATAATAGTAGTTATACAGTATTATGATTTAGATATAATATACACGACGCAGGATAATATGAAGAGGAAGGATCTGTCTATGCTCATGCTGACACCTCACTTCAGATTCCCGTAATGAGGTTTCAATGACTGAACAGTGATGGATTTCACAATGTGGAGAACTAGAAATTACTGTAGGGTTTGGTTGAATCTCTCTTCTTTCGTCCCCTGGAGGCTCTTTTCCTTGTTCTGGTTACACATAGGTTTTATATGTAGGGCAGGAATCTTTCGATCCACTTATGATGCTATTTCTTCTTTAGAAAAACAGGTGTGACTATAGGGATGGGTCTGACTATGGAAGTTAATTGCCTTAGATGTGTTTGTTGCTGCAATTGATGTGGTCCCTTTAAGAAGAAGCTGAGGGTGATTCACTCACCTTGTGTGACCGGATCGACCTCTCCAGCTGGTCCCCGATAAAACTCATTACACAGGGCAGACAGGGCAGAAACAGCAGCTTCCTGCAGGTAGAAAACAGAGACCAAAGAGTATCCACTGCCATCAGTATGTCGTCCTATAGTAAACCTACCACAGGTCAGACTGCCCCACAACATCCCATAGCAATACCCTAAAAGGTACTGCACATGGGAGCAGTAATAGTGCCCTGCGCTTATCAGCGTGTCATCAGTGGATCAGAAATACAACTGATGACATCACAGGATGGCAGAAAAACCCAGGTGTGACATCACTAGCATTGATAAAAGTCTGATGACATCACTGACTGTCAAATATAAAGGTGCACTAAAGAAACCGCTCATTGCTTCCCAGTGCAACTGAGGACATCACGCTTTTCAATCACGTGATGACATCATTCACTGATGGTGAGGGCCTAGTACACAGACCTGACATCACTACTATCTAAGCATAACCGATTATGTCACAGGGTGTTATATACAGACATGACTTCACTACTACCCAAAATAAGGGAAATATAAAGGCATATTATACACATGACATCACTGCTTCTCTACCAATTACAGAGGTATATATTACAGAAGTGACATCAGTGCTGCACAAATATAACTGATGACATCACAGACATAGAAATGGGCATATTATACTACGGTGACATCACCGCTGCTCTCTTACAGCTGATGACCTCACAGCACACCGATTCCAGGGGTGTATATTACAGAAGTGACATCACCGCTACTCTATTACAGCTGATGACCTCACAGCACACCGATTCCAGGGGTGTATATTACAGAAGTGACATCACCGCTACTCTATTACAGCTGATGACATCACTGCACACCGATTCCAGGGGTGTATATTACAGAAGTGACATCACCGCTACTCTATTACAGCTGATGACCTCACAGCACACCGATTCCAGGGGTGTATATTACAGAAGTGACATCACCGCTGCTCTATTACAGCTGATGACATCACACCGATTCCAGGGGTGTATATTACAGAAGTGACATCACCGCTACTCTATTACAGCTGATGACATCACACCGATTCCAGGGGTGTATATTACAGAAGTGACATCACCGCTACTCTATTACAGCTGATGACCTCACAGCACACCGATTCCAGGGGTGTATATTACAGAAGTGACATCACCGCTACTCTATTACAGCTGATGACATCACACCGATTCCAGGGGTGTATATTACAGAAGTGACATCACCGCTACTCTATTACAGCTGATGACCTCACAGCACACCGATTCCAGAGGTGTATATTACAGAAGTGACATCACCGCTACTCTATTACAGCTGATGACATCACACCGATTCCAGGGGTGTATATTACAGAAGTGACATCACCGCTACTCTATTACAGCTGATGACCTCACAGCACACCGATTCCAGGGGTGTATATTACAGAAGTGACATCACCGCTACTCTATTACAGCTGATGACATCACACCGATTCCAGGGGTGTATATTACAGAAGTGACATCACCGCTACTCTATTACAGCTGATGACCTCACAGCACACCGATTCCAGAGGTGTATATTACAGAAGTGACATCACTGCTACTCTATTACAGCTGATGACATCACACCGATTCCAGGGGTGTATATTACAGAAGTGACATCACCGCTACTCTATTACAGCTGATGACCTCACAGCACACCGATTCCAGGGGTGTATATTACAGAAGTGACATCACCGCTACTCTATTACAGCTGATGACATCACACCGATTCCAGGGGTGTATATTACAGAAGTGACATCACCGCTACTCTATTACAGCTGATGACCTCACAGCACACCGATTCCAGAGGTGTATATTACAGAAGTGACATCACCGCTACTCTATTACAGCTGATGACATCACACCGATTCCAGGGGTGTATATTACAGAAGTGACATCACCGCTACTCTATTACAGCTGATGACATCACAGCACACCGATTCCAGGGGTGTATATTACAGAAGTGACATCACCGCTACTCTATTACAGCTGATGACCTCACAGCACACCGATTCCAGGGGTGTATATTACAGAAGTGACATCACCGCTACTCTATTACAGCTGATGACCTCACTGCACACCGATTCCAGGGGTGTATATTACAGAAGTGACATCACCGCTGCTCTCTTACAGCTGATGACCTCACAGCACACCGATTCCAGAGGTGTATATTACAGAAGTGACATCACCGCTACTCTATTACAGCTGATTACATCACAGCACACCGATTCCAGGGGTGTATATTACAGAAGTGACATCACCACTACTCTATTACAGCTGATGACATCACAGCACACCGATTCCAGGGGTGTATATTACAGAAGTGACATCACCACTAATCTATTACAGCTGATGACATCACAGCACACAGATTCCAGGGGTGTATATTACAGAAGTGACATCATCGCTACTCTATTACAGCTGATGACATCACAGCACACCGATTCCAGGGGTGTATATTACAGAAGTGACATCACCGCTGCTCTCTTACAGCTGATGACCTCACAGCACACCGATTCCAGAGGTGTATATTACAGAAGTGACATCACCGCTACTCTATTACAGCTGATGACATCACAGCACACCGATTCCAGGGGTGTATATTACAGAAGTGACATCACCGCTACTCTATTACAGCTGATGACCTCACAGCACACCGATTCCAGGGGTGTATATTACAGAAGTGACATCACCGCTACTCTATTACAGCTGATGACCTCACAGCACACCGATTCCAGGGGTGTATATTACAGAAGTGACATCACCGCTACTCTATTACAGCTGATGACCTCACAGCACACCGATTCCAGGGGTGTATATTACAGAAGTGACATCACCGCTACTCTATTACAGCTGATGACATCACTGCACACCGATTCCAGGGGTGTATATTACAGAAGTGACATCACCGCTACTCTATTACAGCTGATGACATCACACCGATTCCAGGGGTGTATATTACAGAAGTGACATCACCGCTGCTCTCTTACAGCTGATGACATCACTGCACACCGATTCCAGGGGTGTATATTACAGAAGTGACATCACCGCTACTCTATTACAGCTGATGACCTCACAGCACACCGATTCCAGGGGTGTATATTACAGAAGTGACATCACCGCTACTCTATTACAGCTGATGACCTCACTGCACACCGATTCCAGGGGTGTATATTCCAGAAGTGACATCACTGCTACTCTATTACAGCTGATGACATCACAGCACACCGATTCCAGGGGTGTATATTACAGAAGTGACATCACCACTAATCTATTACAGCTGATGACATCACAGCACACAGATTCCAGGGGTGTATATTACAGAAGTGACATCACCGCTACTCTATTACAGCTGATGACATCACACCGATTCCAGGGGTGTATATTACAGAAGTGACATCACCGCTACTCTATTACAGCTGATGACATCACAGCACACAGATTCCAGGGGTGTATATTACAGAAGTGACATCACCGCTACTCTATTACAGCTGATGACATCACACCGATTCCAGGGGTGTATATTACAGAAGTGACATCACCGCTACTCTATTACAGCTGATGACATCACAGCACACAGATTCCAGGGGTGTATATTACAGAAGTGACATCACCGCTACTCTATTACAGCTGATGACATCACAGCACACCGATTCCAGGGGTGTATATTACAGAAGTGACATCACCACTAATCTATTACAGCTGATGACATCACAGCACACAGATTCCAGGGGTGTATATTACAGAAGTGACATCACCGCTACTCTATTACAGCTGATGACATCACACCGATTCCAGGGGTGTATATTACAGAAGTGACATCACCGCTACTCTATTACAGCTGATGACATCACAGCACACAGATTCCAGGGGTGTATATTACAGAAGTGACATCACCGCTACTCTATTACAGCTGATGACATCACAGCACACCGATTCCAGGGGTGTATATTACAGAAGTGACATCACCACTAATCTATTACAGCTGATGACCTCACAGCACACCGATTCCAGGGGTGTATATTACAGAAGTGACATCACCGCTACTCTATTACAGCTGATGACATCACACCGATTCCAGGGGTGTATATTACAGAAGTGACATCACCGCTACTCTATTACAGCTGATGACATCACAGCACACCGATTCCAGGGGTGTATATTACAGAAGTGACATCACCACTAATCTATTACAGCTGATGACATCACAGCACACAGATTCCAGGGGTGTATATTACAGAAGTGACATCACCGCTACTCTATTACAGCTGATGACATCACAGCACACAGATTCCAGGGGTGTATATTACAGAAGTGACATCACCGCTACTCTATTACAGCTGATGACATCACAGCACACCGATTCCAGGGGTGTATATTACAGAAGTGACATCACCGCTACTCTATTACAGCTGATGACATCACACCGATTCCAGGGGTGTATATTACAGAAGTGACATCACCGCTACTCTATTACAGCTGATGACATCACAGCACACCGATTCCAGGGGTGTATATTACAGAAGTGACATCACTGCTACTGAAATCTTACTGATGACCTCAGTAATTGCTCCATAAAGGTGTATTTAACAACCCGCTCGCTGGTCACTGAATCTGATGACATCACAGCTGTACCTTTATCTTCTGTCGGGCAGACGTGGAGAAGAGGTGAAGGTTTTTCAGGCAATCATCGATAAACTGCTGCCAGCCGCCTGAAAGACACAGAGGCAGGGTTGTCAGTCCTAGCAAGAGGGCCGCCATAATATGACAGGCGGCCTGCTGTATGGAGGACGGTGGAGCGACAAGAAGATTCCACCTCTCACCTACTGCAGCTCTGCCCGGGTCTGGGATTTTCGAGAGGGAAAGTTTTTCTATTAAACCGCAAACTGCAAAAAAACAAAAACAGCAAAAAAACACATTATGGATTGTTATCTGTATGATAACTAACGTCAGCACAACTACCCCCATCAGTACGATAACTACTATTATGAGCACAACTACCACCACCAATACCATCAGTCACCATCATCAGGACAATCAGTAAGGCAGCCTCCAATAGGACCATTATCATCATCAATTCAATCACTATCACCACCAACATTCATCCTCAAACCACCAGCATTATCAACAGAATTACCACCATCATCAACAGCATTATCAGTACAACTACCCCCAGCATCACCAGCAATCAGTACAATTACTACTGTAATATCATTACCAACACAACTACCACCATCATCACCAACACAACCACCTCTATTGGTATAATGTCCAATATCACCATCATAATCATCTCCAGGATCCCCAGTCTGATAACCTCCATCATAAATATAACCCCCATCATCACCACTATTATCTGTACTACTCCCACCATCCAATACTTCCACCACCTTCTCATCACCACTGCCACAAACATGATGTACATCTTCCCAACCAACACCCATCACACATGAGGACAATCAGTCCAGACAGCGCCCTCTCTATAGGAGTAGGCCCCGGCACTTTATGGGGCGCCCCCTGGCCATGCAGCCTGAGGTCCTCAGGAATGAGCCTCTGGCTGGGGAGGACAATCCTTCCACCCAAATCCCTGTAAGACGTGTAAGACCAGAGTAATCCGGCTCTACGGACAGACACAAATCTCGTAATGTTAATCCCGGATCCTGATCTCTGGGGGGATCCGGACACCAATGGGGGGGGGGGGTCTGGAGATCTATGGGGCTGCCACATATCACTGACTGCTTACCTGCAGGTCTCATCAGCTCTCCGCCCATGCCCCTAGAAAGAGACGACAACATCAGGCAGAGCATAGTCCCCTTTAAATATCCCATATGATGCAACCCCCCCACCAGGAGCGTCGCCTACACCTGATACGATGGTAGCAAACCCTCCGCTGTGCACATGAACAGGTCTGTACAGGGAATCAGCTTCTGGATGTATACAAGAATGCTTTCATTCACTGACAGCAAGCAGAGATTGTGCGGTCTTGGTAAACAAGTAAAGCATAGCTGTGACACTAGGAAGGATTTGTGGTTGGCGGCAGCTACCCAGTGTTGCCTGCCCCTTTAATAGACCTGAGACATATTGGTTCGCTGGTCTGACTGGGGGCAAAATGGTGCAAGGACCTCTGAACAGAAGGAGAGCGAACAGAAGAAAACAAAGTCACCTTCATGTACAAAGAAAACGTGAAAACGGTTCTTTAATACGTTACTTCTAGGACGAGATATGGTCATTTGAAGTTACAGGCCCGAAGTGTGAGGCTGCACTACTGAGACACTCCGAATTCCGATGTCCGGTGCAGCGTTGTCATGAGGACCCCAGGTGTATACAAATCACCGTCTACGTCCTAGCTGGCTCAGTTATGTATGTACACAGGAGGACACAGCGATGTACAGTCGTGGCCAAAAGTTCTGAGAATGACACAAATATTAGTTTTCACAAAGTTTGCTGCTAAACTGCTTTTAGATCTTTGTTTCAGTTGTTTCTGTGATGCAGTGAAATATAATTACACGCACTTCACACGTTTCAAAGGCTTTTATCGACAATTACATGACATTTATGCAAAGAGTCAGTATTTGCAGGGTTGGCCCTTCTTTTTCAGGACCTCTGCAATTCGACTGGGCATGCTCTCAATCACCTTCTGGGCCAACTCCTGACTGATAGCAACCCATTCTCTCATAGTCACTTCTTGGAGTTTGTCAGAATTAGTGGGTTTTGTTTGTCCACCCGCCTCTTGAGGATTGACCACAAGTTCTCAATGGGATTATGATCTGGGGAGTTTCCAGGCCATGGACCCAAAATGTCAACGTTTTGGTCCCCGAGCCACTTAGTTATCACTTTTGCCTTATGGCGCGGCGCTCCATCGTGCTGGAAAATGCATTGTTCTTCACCAAACTGTTGTTGGATTGTTGGAAGAAGTTGCTGTTGGAGGGTGTTTTGGTGCCATTCTTTATTCATGGCTGGGTTTTTGGGCAAATATGTGAGTGAGCCCACTCCCTTGGATGAGAAGCAACCCCACACATGAATGGTCTCAGGATGCTTTACTGTTGGCATGACACAGGACTGATGGTAGCGCTCACCTTTTCTCCTCCAGACAAGCCTTTTTCCTGATGCCCTAAACAATCGGAAAGAGGCTTCATCGGAGAATATGACTTTGCCCCAGTCCTCAGCAGTCCGTTCACCATATTTTCTGCAGAAGATCAATCTGTCCCTGATGTTTTTCTGGAGAGAAGTGGCTTCTTTGCTGCCCTTCTTGACACCAGGCCATCTTCCAAAAGTCTTGGCCTCACTGTGCGTGCAGATGCGCTCACACCTGCCTGCTGCCATTCCTGAGCAAGCGCTGCACTGGTGGCACTCCGATCCCGCAGCTGAATCCTCTTTAGGAGACGATCCTGGCGCTTGCTGGACTTTCTTGGACGCCCTGAAGCCTTCGTAACAAGAATTGAACCTCTTTCCTTGAAGTTCTTGATGATCCTATAAATTGTTGATTGAGGTGCAATCTTAGTAGCCACAATATCCTTGCCTGTGAAGCCATTTATATGCAACGCAATGATGGCTGCACGCGTTTCTTTGCAGGTCACCATGGTTAACAATGGAAGAACAATGATTTCAAGCATCACCCTCCTTTTAACAGGTCAAGTCTGCCGTTTTAACCCAATCAGCCTGACATAATGATCTCCAGCCTTGTGCTCGTCAACATTCTCACCTGAGTTAACAAGACGATTACTGAAATTATCTCAGCAGGTCCTTTAATGGCAGCAATGAAATGCAGTGGAAAGATTTTTTTGGGGATTAAGTTAATTTTCATGGCAAAGAGGGACTATGCAATTCATCAGATCACTCTTCATAACATTCTGGAGTAGATGCAAATTGCTATTATAAAAACTTAAGCAGCAACTTCCAATATTTATGTAATTCTCAAAACTTTTGGCCACAACTGTAGACTGGTGCATTTAAACCCATCTCAGTGCAGCCTCAGGCTTTGGGCCTGTAACATCAAATCGATCATATCTCAGTCTGGAAATAAGATAGCAAAAAACGGGTTTCACATTATTAATGTGCACAAGACGGACTTATTAGGGGGTCCTTTAGGTTTCAGGGAGGCCGATGGATTGGCTGTGATGCAGCATTTGACAAGTGTCATTTGAGCCATTCATCCCCTGTGACGGTCGCAGGTGATTCATGTGTTTTGGTTCTTTTCTACAAGGAGAGGAGACATTAATAGGATGAGTGCGAGACAATGAGGGCTCCGCCCGGGCATTAACCTGCTAACGAGGCGGGCAGAGCCTCCCAGAGATTAGGGCAGGTGCTGGTAAAGCAGCCCTTCAGCCACAGAAATCACCTGCCTCCTGTGCGTCAGGTGTCATCGGCGGCCGACGACCTGTCAGCGACCAGGCAGACCAAGGGCTGAGGAATGCGCCTTCCATCCGAACTGCAGCCAGCACAGCCCGGGATTAAAGGGTGTCGCACAGTCTGCAGTCTATAAAGTCAAGATGATCGGTGACAATGCCACCGGCTGACAGAACAGGATGAACAGAACACACGGGAGGCGGGGGATCAAGCCTGTCTTCTACATGTACAACAGAAGCCCACTCGCTGGCCGATACTCTGATGTCTGCAATCACATCATGATCGGGGAAGCCATCCGTTCACTGTAAAAGGTTTTATCACACAGGGAACGCCGTAAAAACAGAACGGTGACGGGATTGCATTTTCCAGCTTCCTACTACATTGTGTTCAATATTCAATGTCATTAGAAAGTGCAAGAAGTCCCAAAAAAATGTAAACGGTAAAAATAGTAAAAAAATAAAGAAAATATTAAAAGGAATGGGTCGGGCAGAGCAGGGAGGGAAAACTGAAAATCTTGAAGGGGTTAAGAAATCCCCATGGATTGGGGAAGGTCGCAGCCAGCAATGTCTTTTCCCTGCAGTGGCCACTACTGGGGAAATGAGGTATTACATGGGAGTCAAAAAAATGACTTAATACAATGATAATTAAAGGCTGCCAGAACAGAGGCCACTGATATGGACCTTCCTCTGTGATGTCCATACAGGAGAAGAAGACGCAAGGACAGCGGGTGTCCTGATGGGACAACCCCTTTAAAGTGACCACGCTCCTTGTAGGAAGGCGGTGGTGGGGGGTTGCTTTGGGATAAACAAAAAAAGCTGTACTGGCGGCCATATTGGTTGTCACCCAGTAAGAACTTGACATCTGGCAGACTGTGTGGCTTCTGCAGATAACATCGTTTTGCCAACGTCCAGCTGTTTGTATAGATCAGGGACCTGCTGTATGGTGACGGGCACAGCACCCACCCCCCAGGGCTGGTAAGTGTGGTCTGTGATAGATCTGTGCCCTCCAGATGGGTCGGCCATGTTTATGAGTAAACACGTTGGCTTGAGGTGAGTATTTACAGAAATTACCAGCCTTCAGGTAATAAAGGCCAGTTCCTCATGGCGGACGTTGTTCACATAACATAGTTTACATATGTGGATGGTGAGGACATGCCCGCCCCCGGGGCACAGCTGCCTGCACTGCACGCGACCCAACCCCTGATGTCTACCCATCGCTGGGCTTCATCAAATCAGTCACATACTATGAAGAACATAGCAATACCATGATGCGAGAACTGTGCCCAGAGGGCTGTGCCACCCTCAATACCAGGGCATGTCAGCCAAAAGGTACTGCCAGGTAATCAGGATCTATGGCGCACCTCACCTAGAATACTGTGCCACCCTCTAACAGGGCACATCAGCTATAGGGTAGTACCCTATATAGGGTTGTAGACCTTACCTTGTATATTGTGCCAGCCTCTATACACCAGACCTTACCTTGTATATTGTGCCAGCCTCTATACCCCAGACCTAACCTTGTATATTGTGCCAGCCTCTATACCCCAGACCTTACCTTGTATATTGTGCCAGCCTCTATACCCCAAACCTTACCTTGTATATTGTGCCAGCCTCTATACCCCAGACCTAACCTTGTATATTGTGCCAGCCTCTATACCCCAGACCTTACCTTGTATATTGTGCCAGCCTCTATACCCCAGACCTAACCTTGTATAGTGTGCCAGCCTCTATACCCCAGACCTTACCTTGTATAGTGTGCCAGCCTCTATACCCCAGACCTTACCTTGTATAGTGTGCCAGCCTCTATACCCCAGACCTTACCTTGTATATTGTGCCAGGCTCTATACCCCAGACCTTACCTTGGATATTGTGCCAGCCTCTATACACCAGACCTTACCTTGTATATTGTGCCAGCCTCTATACCCCAGACCTTACCTTGTATATTGTGCCAGCCTCTATACCCCAGACCTTACCTTGAATATTGTGCCAGCCTCTATACCCCAGACCTTACCTTGTATATTGTGCCAGCCTCCATACCCCAGACCTTACCTTGTATATTGTGCCAGCCTCCATACCCCAGACCTTACCTTGGATATTGTGCCAGCCTCTATACACCAGACCTTACCTTGTATATTGTGCCAGCCTCTATACCCCAGACCTTACCTTGTATATTGTGCCAGCCTCTATACCCCAGACCTTACCTTGTATATTGTGCCAGCCTCTATACACCAGACCTTACCTTGTATTTTGTGCCAGCCTCTATACCCCAGCCCTTACCTTGTATATTGTGCCAGCCTCTATACACCAGACCTTACCTTGTATATTGTGCCAGCCTCTATACACCAGACCTTACCTTGTATATTGTGCCAGCCTCTATACACCACACCTAACCTTGTATATTGTGCCAGCCTCTATACCCCAGACCTGCTATTTCAAACCTTAGACCTCTCCCATGCTGATATGTCACCACCTGTGTACCCCAGTCCAGTCCCAGCCATGTTATATATACCCAGGATGATGATAGTTGTAGTGACTGACAATAATAGGAGTGATTTTCTCACCTGTATAACTGACGCTCTTGCAGCTGAAATAGAAGGAGACGAGAACATCACTGGTGAAACTCTACACCCGACGCGTTTCATCTGGAAATTCCTCACATTTTTAATATCTCGGCAAACCAGACAATGGTCCCAGTGATGGGCGCCCCCTTCGCAGAGACGGAGGGGCACGCTCCATAGTAAGGGGTAGGTGCCAATCTTAAGAGAAACCATATGGTCCTTATTTCTGTGCTGATATAACCTTATAATGGTCTGGTATTTGGTGTCAAATCCCCTTCACAGACCGGGGGACGGCGGGGGGTTATCAAAGCTGTCCGACAACCTTGTGTGTACGGGAAGCCCCTGACACATGGTTTCTGGGGAGAAAAGGATCGGACATGCTGAATTATAACACCCAAGAGCAAGAGAGAAAGCTGGAGGATGGTTAGGCCCACAGCCGCTGCAGTGAACGGTGGCCATCAGGCAGGTGACGTGCCCCCTGTAGCTCCAGGACATCACATTGACTCACCCTTTGATGTATGGACATCAGACCCGACACGGCATCGCTCCCCAGGTAATCGGCCACAGATCTGCCGGGATAACGGGGCCATTAGTCACAGACTGTAGGGATGTTCACATCTGCTTACAAATCAATGACTACATATACAACAAGAGGACTCCCTGCTTGTTCAGTGTCTGCAGAGAGATAGCGCTGGAGATGTGCACCACACGTGTCATCTACCCCAAACTCATCTAAGAAGGATGAACTAACTGCCCCCGGAATTACAGGAGCTCAGCTACACTGCTGGTGGTTTCCAAAAAGGAGAATAGTGAGTGCAGCTCTGGAGTATAATACAGGATGTAACTCAGGATCAGTACAGGATAAGTAATGTATGTACACAGTGACTGCACCAGCAGAATAGTGAGTGCAGCTCTGGAGTATAATACAGGATGTAACTCAGGGTCAGTACAGGATAAGTAATGTGTGTACACAGTGACATACTCCAGAGCTGCACTCACTATTCTGCTGGTGCAGTCACTGTGTACATACATTACTTATCCTGTACTGATCCTGAGTTACATCCTGTATTATACTCCAGAGCTGCACTCACTATTCTGCTGGTGCAAATACAGGATGTAACTCAGGATCAGTACAGGATAAGTAATGTATGTACACAGTGACTGCACCAGCAGAATAGTGAGTGCAGCTCTGGAGTATAATACAGGATGTAACTCAGGATCAGTACAGGATAAGTAATGTGTGTACACAGTGACTGCACCAGCAGAATAGTGAGTGCAGCTCTGGAGTATAATACAGGATGTAACTCAGGATCAGTACAGGATAAGTAATGTATGTACACAGTGACTGCACCAGCAGAATAGTGAGTGCAGCTCTGGAGTATAATACAGGATGTAACTCAGGATCAGTACAGGATAAGAAATGTATGTATTCAGTGACTGCACCAGCAGAATAGTGAGTGCAGCTCTGGAGTATAATACAGGATGTAACTCAGGATCAGTACAGGATAAGTAATGTATGTACACAGTGACTGCACCAGCAGAATAGTGAGTGCAGCTCTGGAGTATAATGCAGGATGTAACTCAGGATCAGTACAGGATAAGTAATGTATGTACACAGTGACTGCACCAGCAGAATAGTGAGTGCAGCTCTGGAGTATAATACAGGATGTAACTCAGGATCAGTACAGGATAAGTAATGCATGTACACAGTGACTGCACCAGCAGAATAGTGAGTGCAGCTCTGGAGTATAATACAGGATGTAACTCAGGATCAGTACAGGATAAGTAATGTGTTTATCTTCCAGTCCCATATAGTCATTTTCAGGTAGACACTTTGGGGGCCATTTATTATTCAGAAATACTCCTATATTAGGCGTATTTCTGGCGCAGATTGTGGAACAACGTTTAGTGCCACAATCTGCAACTTTTCCCCGCTCACGCCAGCTCTACAAAAGCGTAGAAAATGGTCTATACACAAGCCGGCCAGGAAGCGGTCCTACATTTAGAAGTGGCGCTGGATGCGCTGAAGTCATGTAGAGGCCGTCAGATACACCACCAGCTATAGGGCTTATAAATGAGCCCTCTTGTGTTTGTAAGGACACACATAAGAATGTGCGACATGACAAACACTTCATAGTCTGAGGGCTTGGAATTCCCTTGCTGGGTGCAGAAGGTGCAGGACCCATATGTCTGCTGGTGAAGCGTGACCTGCAGGGCTGGGGTGAAGTGTCGGACGAGGTAGAAAATAAAGCTGGGCTCATTACATACAGGACACCATGTCTTACCTGTTGTTCTGGACGGCTAGCTTATACAGTGCATGCGTGATTTCTGCGCAGCCCAAGATGGCGCCGTGGCGAGTGTGCAGATCTGTGACAGTGGTCAATGGCAGGAGTCTGGGCAAAACTGTAACAGATGGCACTGGGTTATATCACCTGTCATAAATGTCATCAGATTAGCAGTGAGGCAGAGAACGGCTGCTCCCCCCCACTAACAACGCAAGTCAATGGGGCTATCAGCAGCAAGTCTATAGCAATCAGTCTGTCTCACTCAAAACTTTACAGGAGATATCTGGGAAGACAATATGGAGGCAATGTTCACACTTACCAGACGTGGCCATGTACTCAGAGGCGACCGGCGTGAGGTTGTGTAAAGCTTTGGTGGACAGTTCCCGAATCACACTGGAAGATAACCAAGATTTCTGATCAAACTGGGGGAGAGGCCCTCAGCTCTCAAGACCACCCCCGGAAAGATGGGGGACTGCTGATGGGCTCCATTACCGCTTCCCTCTCACCAGACCCCAGCTTTCAAGTCCATGATGCACCTTCGGCCCGCCGTCGCCCCGCAGCCACCTTCGGCCCGCCGTCGCCCCGCAGCCACCTTCGGCCCGCCGTCGCCCCGCAGCCACCTTCGGCCCGCCGTCGCCCCGCAGCCACCTTCGGCCCGCCGTCGCCCCGCAGCCACCTTCGGCCCGCCGTCGCCCCGCAGCCACCTTCGGCCCGCCGTCGCCCCGCAGCCACCTTCGGCCCGCCGTCACCGCGCAGCCACCTTCGGCCAGCCGTCACCCCGCAGCCACCTTCGGCCAGCCGTCACCCCGCAGCCACCTTCGGCCAGCCGTCACCCCGCAGCCACCTTCGGCCAGCCGTCACCCCGCAGCCACCTTCGGCCAGCCCGTCACCCCGCAGCCACCTTCGGCCAGCCCGTCACCCCGCAGCCACCTTCGGCCAGCCCGTCACCCCGCTTTCCCAGACATGAGGGAACCATGGAGATTTTACTGCAGTTTCTGCGGAACATGGACACAATGGGCCTTTGAAGCTGGATCTAGGAGATTACAGACGTCCTGTCAGCAGAGAAGGTGCGAGGACCGGAGAACAATAGACACTGGGGGATGAGAGGGAAGCTGTGGATCATGGCGGGGATCCCACGGACCGGGGCGAGCAGCGCAGGAGCTTTTATTGCAGCTGTACAAAGGGAATGAGGGAAGTCAGGAGTCAATTAGTGATTGTCACAAAGCAGGTGATGTCAGCGCAGTGGGATGAAGAGGCCATTGTAGTACAGGAGGGATCAGAGCCCAGGACCAAACATCAAACGGGTTTCGGCAAAAACACGCTCTTTACTCTGAGTGTGAGCTCAACGGGTGACACTGCCACAGCGTAATATATAGTGGTGATGGTGGGTATACTGGTGCAGGGTATATCGGTGATATATACGGTACAGCCATGCAGGGTTTAGCGGTGATATACGGTACAGCGATGCAGGGCATAGCGGTGATATACGGTACAGCGATGCAGGGCATAGCGGTGATATACGGTACAGCGATGCAGGGTATAGTGATATAGGATAGGCTGTAGTCATACAGTGGGGAATGGTAAAGGGGGGCATGCTATGGTCACACAGGGGGGCATGCTATGGCGGTGCAGGGTGTAGTGTCACAGGCAGTAGTGGTTGTTCTGACAACCCATGTGTTGTCAGAGCCCGGCCATGTCTAGCACTATTATTACCCTGGACTCCCGGAGGCGCAGTGTCACCTCGCACGCCCCGAAGCCATGTTTGTCTTTTTTGCCCAGGTATTGTGTATTGTGTGAAGAATGTTGCTGGTGGCGGTGAGATTTTTCACCTGAGATCTTCTGTGTTTTCTGTTCCACCTGTTTGTCTGGTTTGAGTCCACGCACAGGTGCCTGGATGCGGGACGTCGTGCTGTACCCGGAGGACGGCTGCAGGTCCTATTCACAGCGTGACAATGGCCGCACGTCTCAGGTGACATGTCTAATGCCGGGGAGTGGTGTATCGCCACTCTGCAGCAAACTGTCAGAGCTGATCAACAACCCATTGACGCATTTAGAGGTCTTGGAAACGCGTAGCTCCCATCAGTAAAGCTGCATTGTTTGGGGCTGCGCCGGTGACTGGCAGGCTGCCGACACACACACTGACTGCAGGCAGCGCTGCCAGTTACCGTCAATAGTCTGTGTGTGCAGCAACACAAAGCTCGGCCTCGGGCACGGGATCTGGCAGCCGCCGGATCACACCGGCACACGGATGGAGGAGCGAGGATCCAACAAGGAGGTTTACATAATAAACATAGGCAGCCGAACCGGAGGCCTCCTGTCCTCATTCCAATGATCCAGTGCTCAGGCACTGGATCAGTGGAGAGATGGGTACAGGAACGGCCGCGCTGGCCAACCTGTGGGATGTCTGAACCAATGGACGCCGGATTACCAGTAGCAGAGGACTCACATGTCCCAGTGGTTAATCTTCAGCTCCACCAGATGATCGATCAGGGCCGCAGTGTATTCTGGGAAACTGGCGACAAATACACTGGAGGAGACAAAAGCAGAGAGCGTCATCCATTAGTCCGGCATCTGATAGACCAGAAGCCCAGGCATATAATCTGGAGACTGCCAGAGAGGGAAGATGGAGAACGACAGAGCAATGCAACCACGACCCCCAATTACAAAAGCTAAAGCTTAGGAAAGTGCCCAGCTTCTCGGGGGACCCCCATAAATGATCCCATACTTTGGGGGTGTCCTCAGTACCTGATGTTCAGGAAACAGTTCGCCCGGTTTCCGACTGCAAAGTAGTCGGCGCAGGTCAAGATGTCGATGCCGTGCGGAAAAGTGCCCTGTGGGGGGGAGAGGATGATGGGAAATTACTCCCCAGTGACTACTGCAAGCCAGATATACAAGGGGGGGGGCACTGCCAGTCACCCAGCTTTCCACAGTCCCTGAATGACAGACATCTGTTCTATAGCTCAGTGCATCCTGTGTGCATGAAACAGGAGGCTCAGGATGAGCAGAGCGGAAATGGAAGGTATAACAGGGGACGCAGGGAAAGCTGGGTGCTGTGCAGCCCAGGGGAGGTAACCACTGCCAGTCCCCCAGCTTTCCACAGACCTTGAATGGCAAAGACATCTGTTCTATAGCTGAGTGCATCCTGTGTCCATGAAACAGAAGGCTCAGGATGAACAGAGCTGCAGTGGACAGGAAAGCTGGGTGCTGTGCAGCCCAGGGAAGGTAACCACTGCCAGTCACCCAGCTTTCCACAGACCTTGAATGGCAAAGACATCTGTTCTATAGCTGAGTGCATCCTGTGTTCGTGAAACAGAAGGCTCAGGATGAGCAGAGCTGCAGTGGACAGGAAAGCTGGGTGCGGTGCAGGTGCCCTGGCACACTGTGGGTTAATCGGAATGGCTGGAAAAGTCACTGTACCTGTCTCCCCACATTCTCCTGGAAGGCTGCCTGCAGAGGACAAACAAAGGAAAATGAGACGCCAAACAGAGAGGCCGCGATCGGCGGAGGACCACGGGGGCGGAAAACGGCGCCTAACGGGGCTGTCCGAACTCTCCACTGTGAGAATTATTATAAGGTTCAACATTCTATGTGAAAAGGAAAGTGCCTAGTCACTGACAGCAAGCAAAGGTCTTGAAACATAGAGGACTTGAAGTAAAAGTCTAGCCCTGGTGTAGTACTGCGGCGCAGCCCCATTTACTATAGTGAGATGAACTACAATACCAAGAACAACCTGCAGGCAAAGTGGGGGCGCTGTCTGGAATCGACAGTTCAAGCAACACCTTTAAAGGGGAAATCGTCCTCTGGACAAACCAGCCTAAAGGCTTCCATCATAAGGGACTGTCAGAGCCTCGTTCCTCTCGACCCGTGACCCCGTACCGCGGCCGGCACACAACGTGTCAGACCATCGGGGCAGGAGAGCGCTGAGCTCTGCTGCACCCCCAGTACTCTGCACAACCACCCCCCCAGCCCTGCTGATGCCCTTCCTCCCCGAGCTCTGCTGCACCCCCCCCCCCCCCCCCGAACCAGCCCCGAGCTCTGCTGCACACCCCCAGTACTCTGCACAACCAACCCCCCGGCCCGAGCTCTGCTGATGCCCTTCCTCCCCGAGCTCTGCTTTGCATCCCCCCCCCCCCCCCCGAACCAGCCCAGAGCTCTGCTGCACCCCCCAGTACTCTGCACAACCAACCCCCCGGCCCGAGCTCTGCTGATGCCCTTCCTCCCCGAGCTCTGCTTTGCATCCCCCCCCCCCCCCGAACCAGCCCAGAGCTCTGCTGCACCCCCCAGTACTCTGCACAAACACCCCCCCCCCCCCCCCGGCCCGAGCTCTGCTGCACCCCCCCCCGAACTCTGCACAACCCCCCCCCCGGCCCGAGCTCTGCTGATGCCCTTCCTCCCCGAGCTCTGCTGCATCCCCCCCGAACTCTGCTGCACCCCCAGTACTCTGCACAACCGACCCCCCCCCCCCCCCCCCCCGGTTGTGTGCCCCCCACTCTGTACCGGCCCCTGGAGCTCTGCTGACCCCCTGGTTGTGTGCCCCCCACTCTGTACCAGCCCCTGGAACCCTGAGCTCTGCTGACCCCTGGTTGTGTGCCCCCCACTCTGTACCGGCCCCTGGAGCTCTGCTGAAACCCTGGTTGTGTGCCCCCCACTCTGTACCGGCCCCTGGAGCTCTGCTGACCCCCTGGTTGTGTGCCCCCCACTCTGTACCGGCACCTGGAGCCCTGCTGACCCCCTGGTTGTGTGCCCCCCACTCTGTACCGGCACCTGGAGCCCTGCTGACCCCCTGGTTGTGTGCCCCCCACTCTGTACCGGCACCTGGAGCTCTGCTGACCCCTGGTTGTGTGCCCCCCACTCTGTACCGGCCTCTGGAGCTCTGCTGACCCCCTGGTTGTGTGCCCCCCACTCTGTACCGGCCTCTGGAGCTCTGCGGACCCCCTGGTTGTGTGCCCCCCACTCTGTACCGGCCTCTGGAGCCCTGCTGACCCCCTGGTTGTGTGCCCCCCACTCTGTACCGGCCTCTGGAGCTCTGCTGACCCCCTGGTTGTGTGCCCCCCACTCTGTACCGGCCTCTGGAGCTCTGCTGACCCCCTGGTTGTGTGCCCCCCACTCTGTACTGGCACCTGGAGCTCTGCTGTCCCCTTGGTTGTGTGCCCCCTACTCTGTACCGGCTTCTGGAGCTCTGCTGACCCCTGGTTGTGTGCCCCCCACTCTGTACCGGCTTCTGGAGCTCTGCTGACCCCTGGTTGTGTGCCCCCCACTCTGTACTGGCACCTGGAGCTCTGCTGTCCCCTTGGTTGTGTGCCCCCTACTCTGTACCGGCTTCTGGAGCTCTGCTGACCCCTGGTTGTGTGCCCCCCACTCTGTACTGGCACCTGGAGCTCTGCTGTCCCCTTGGTTGTGTGCCCCCCACTCTGTACCGGCCTCTGGAGCCCTGCTGACTCCCTGGTTGTGTGCCCCCCACTCTGTACTGGCACCTGGAGCTCTGCTGTCCCCTTGGTTGTGTGCCCCCTACTCTGTACCGGCTTCTGGAGCTCTGCTGACCCCTGGTTGTGTGCCCCCCACTCTGTACTGGCACCTGGAGCTCTGCTGACCCCCTGGTTGTGTGCCCCCCACTCTGTACCGGGACCTGGAGCTCTGCTGACCCCCTGGTTGTGTGCCCCCCACTCTGTACCGGCACCTGGAGCTCTGCTGACCCCCTGGTTGTGTGCCCCCCACTCTGTACTGGCCTCTGGAGCTCTGCTGACCCCCTGGTTGTGTGCCCCCCACTCGGTACTGGCACCTGGAGCTCTGCTGTCCCCTTGGTTGTGTGCCCCCCACTCTGTACCGGCCTCTGGAGCCCTGCTGACCCCCTGGTTGTGTGCCCCCCACTCTGTACCGGCCTCTGGAGCCCTGCTGACCCCCTGGTTGTGTGCCCCCCACTCTGTACCGGCCTCTGGAGCCCTGCTGACCCCCTGGTTGTGTGCCCCCCACTCTGTACCGGCCTCTGGAGCCCCCCACTATGTACAGTCATTTGCTATATATACACAAACGCTCCCAGCAACGTGCAGAGCTGAGCGCAGGAACAGCAGAGCTGGTAATACTAGCCCCGAGCTACGGTTACCATACACAGCCGTCAGCAGGTAGAGCGCGCTCGTCAATCTGACCTCGGCGGCTGTGCATCGCCCTGCCAACCTGGATGCCCGAGTTACTGCGCGCAGGGGGCACCCGACAGAAGCTGCAATTTAAAGGGCCAGGACCTTACTAATCCCTCATCAAGAAAAGTTTCAAGTCCACCAAGTTTTCAAAACTGCTTGCTTTACACTTGGCCCTGTGTGCCAGCCTCTGAATGGAAATCAAACTCTACATTCACTGACAGCAAGCAGGTATTTAGAAACGTGTGAGGCAGAAGATACAGCAGAACATCTCATTACACAGTAAGAACAGAGGATCCCCCTCTCCTTTTCCAATAACACGCATCTTTTGACCTCTGCTTGCCGTCAGGGAATGGAACCATTCTCGCTCACAGTCAGGGGCCGAATACCTGTCCCTTGCACGTGATTCCAGTGCGACTTACCGAGGCGGCTCGTCTGCAGTTCACATCCCGATCAAAGATGGCGGCGATGATCAGAGCACTGCAAGACAAAAGGGAACAACGTTACGGCATCTTAGAGGGGCCACGACACCAGAGAGTGCCCCCATACAATGAACACGCTGGGGGTTATACCCTGAGGATGACACCTAGGGCTAATCTAAGGACCCCAGCGACTGCTGCTCTCAGGGGAGCATCACCCAGCTTTCCCAGAGGCCTGAACGGCTAAACCTGCAGTAGTAGAAGGCGTACCTGTGTGTACCGGAGCCTAGGAAAGCTGGGTGACAGACTCCACAGGGATTCATTACTCAAATCTGCCCCCTATAGCAATAATAAGGGATCAGTGCAAACAGAGGCATCCAGGGGCCCGGAGGAGGTGGCGGCCATTACAGACCACAGTATGCGAGGAGCAGCTTTGCCCCTCAGGCGCCTAGAAAAGCTGGGTGACAACCAAGATGGCTGCCAATGTACGCCATAAATGGGCGAAAACCAAGATGGCTGCCAATGTACGCCATAACTGGGTGACAACTCAGATTTCCCATGGTTCTGAATGGCAAATGGCTGCCAGAGATATCACTATCCTTATAGTGCCCAAATGACTAATCACCCAGCTTTCCCAGAGCCCTAAATCTGCCTTGCTTTCTAAAGCAATGGCTACTCGTCACCCAGCTTTCCAAGGTACAGACAGGGTGACATGCTGGCCCTGGGCAGCCCCGCTGCTCGTCACCCAGCTTTCCCAGGTACAGACAGGGTGACATGCTGGCCCTGGGCAGCCACGCTGCTCGTCACCCAGCTTTCCCAGGTACAGACAGGGTGACATGCTGGCCCTGGGCAGCCACGCCACTCGTCACCCAGCTTTCCCAGGTACAGACAGGGTGACATGCTGGCCCTGGGCAGCCACGCCTCTCCTCACCCAGCTTTCCCAGGTACAGACAGGGTGACATGCTGGCCCTGGGCAGCCACGCCTCTCCTCACCCAGCTTTCCCAGGTACAGACAGGGTGACATGCTGGCCCTGGGCAGCCACGCCTCTCCTCACCCAGCTTTCCCAGGTACAGACAGGGTGACATGCTGGCCCTGGGCAGCCACGCCTCTCCTCACCCAGCTTTCCCAGGTACAGACAGGGTGACATGCTGGCCCTGGGCAGCCACGCCTCTCCTCACCCAGCTTTCCCAGGTACAGACAGGGTGACATGCTGGCCTTGGGCAGCCACGCCGCTCATCACCCAGCTTTCCCAGGTACAGACAGGGTGACATACTGGCCCTGGGCAGCCACGCCACTCGTCACCCAGCTTTCCAAGGTACAGACAGGGTGACATGCTGGCCCTGGGCAGCCACGCCGCTCGTCACCCAGCTTTCCCAGGTACAGACAGGGTGACATGTTGGCCCTGGGCAGCCACGCCACTCGTCACCCAGCTTTCCCAGGTACAGACAGGGTGACATGTTGGCCCTGGGCAGCCACGCCGCTCGTCACCCAGCTTTCCCAGGTACAGACAGGGTGACATGTTGGCCCTGGGCAGCCACGCCACTCGTCACCCAGCTTTCCAAGGTACAGACAGGGTGACATGCTGGCCCTGGGCAGCCACGCCGCTCGTCACCCAGCTTTTCCAGGTACAGACAGGCACAGGCAGGGAAGCGGCGCTGGCGGCTGCACATCATGACTGTCAGCGAAGTGAAACAGGATTTGGGGCTTTTGTTCGGGAGTTTCTGTGATACTGCGGCGCCTTCCAGCGCAGGTTCCCACGGAGGAGCTGCCTGTTTCGGGAGCTCTGGGCAGCAAGTCGCGGCTTGTCCGCTGTCACCACGCCTGCCGAGAGCGCCAGCCCCACAAACACGTCCTGTGCCCAGCCAGGAGGAGAGTTTGCACTTTCACTGTCTTTGCACAGACTCGCCAACAACTCCCCCCAACATCCCCCCTTCCCTAAAACACACAAACTACTGCCTGGGAAAGGCAGAAAGTCTGAAGAGCCGAGAGGACTCCTGCATTCCTCCACAGGCACCTGCCATGGGCCGCCACTGCCAGCCATGACAGTTACTTCTTAAAGGGCCGGCGCATGTAGGGACCACCGCAGTCATCCTCTGCCCTGTCCGGCTGATAACAGGGAGGGCAACTACATAGGACAGAGTGGTGTATCTAAGCCCATCATGTGTGATACTGCCTGCTGAGCTGTGTATCTAAGCTCATAATAAACGATACTGTCTGCTGACCTGTGTATCTAAGCTCATAATAAACGATACTGTCTGCTGAGCTGTGTATCTAAGCTCATAATAAACGATACTGTCTGCTGAGCTGTGTATCTAAGCTCATAATAAACGATACAGTCTGCTGAGCTGTGTATCTAAGCTCATAATAAACGATACTGCCTTCTGAGCTGTGTATCTAATCCTATCCTGTGTGATACTGTCTGCTGAGCTGTGTATCTAATCCTATCCTGTGTGATACTGCCTGCTGAGCTGTGTATCTAATCCTATCCTGTGTGATACTGCCTGCTGAGCCGTGTATCTAATCTTATCCTGTGTGATACTGTCTGCTGATCTGTGTATCTAATCCTATCCTGTGTGATACTGCCTGCTGAGCCGTGTATCTAATCTTATCCTGTGTGATACTGTCTGCTGATCTGTGTATCTAATCCTATCCTGTGTGATACTGTCTGCTGAGCTGTGTATCTAATCCTATCCTGTGTGATACTGTCTGCTGAGCTGTGTATCTAACCCCACCCTGTGTGATACTTACTGCCGAGTCATGTATCTAATCCCATCATGTGATCACCACTGCCAGGCAGTCCAGTAGTCTCTTAAAGGGCCAGTGCAGGCAGGTGAGGAGTCACTGACACCAGGAGCAGTAGACTGTACAGCAATCATACACTACTCGCCTGTCCTGGAGGACAACCCCTTTAAATCACTGTATAAATAATGGGTTTCAGTTCCTCATCGTTTCAAGCTCTCCGCTTGCTGTCAGCGAACACTGCTATGTCTCACAGCTGCGGGTTTGCTACAGTTTATGTGGATGTGTAATGTGATGGAGCTAGAGATGCCAGGTGGCAGCCATGATCACCTGTGCACTGATAGAAGGGGGTAGGTTCCCACTGCAGGGTGTGCGGGTAGCAGCGGGCAGCCGGCGCTCCGGATCATTACCTTCACCACAGCAGGCAATGGAATCTACAGGAGCGTCCCTATGGCCACGGCCCCCTCTTCTGGACGCGGGTGGTGGCCCCTCCGCTCTGCGGCCCCCACCCATCATCTTCTCATCCAGCCCTCAGCTGAAAACCTCTCATGGACTCTGACTCAATTCCTCAATTGCTTGCAGGCAGTGTCTGGAAACAATCACCATTTCCATTCAGTGCTTGGACTCTAGTCCAGGACCTCATAGGTGCAATCACTACCACTGTAAGCTGTCCGCAGGGTTTTGTTACAATGTGTCAGGCTGCTAGGACTGGATACAATTGTCTCAGCTTTATTAGGGTGGGGCGGGCTTTCAACCTGTGGATGCGGACCGGAAAGTCTCTATTCAATGAAAGAAAGCAGAGGTCTTATAAAGGTGGCAAACTGGCACATAACGTAGACTATGAATGTGTAATATCTATTGTGAGACCTGATAGTGAGTGTGAGGCCACCTACATACAGGACCTCGGACCTCAGCCTCCTGCAGCATCTCCGCAGTGTGAGGCCACCTACATACAGGACCTCGTACCTCAGCCTCCTGCAGCATCTCCGCAGTGTGAGGCCACCTACATACAGGACCTCGTACCTCAGCCTCCTGCAGCATCTCCGCAGTGTGAGGCCACCTACATACAGGACCTCGTACCTCAGCCTCCTGCAGCATCTCCGCAGTGTGAGGCCACCTACATACAGGACCTCGGACCTCAGCCTCCTGCAGCATCTCGGCAGTGTGAGGCCACCTACATACAGGACCTCGGACCTCAGCCTCCTGCAGCATCTCCGCAGTGTGAGGCCACCTACATACAGGACCTCGTACCTCAGCCTCCTGCAGCATCTCCGCAGTGTGAGGCCACCTACATACAGGACCTCGTACCTCAGCTTTCTGAGGCATGAACATGGCTACCCACACCAGACATAGCTCTGAGCCATGCCTCCATCTCCTGAGCCCGGCGGCACTCTAATCTTACACTGGCAGAGCCGCCGCCACGCCCGCCATCGCCTGCCATCAACAGCGCCCTGGGGAAGACGAAACTGACGGCTCTTCCCAAGCAGCAGGAGACGGCCTGAGTCAGCACTTTACTGATACTGCAGAGGGCAACGCCAGGGCGCTGTATCTTAGCTTACCCTGAGATACAGCCTGCTGAGCTGTGTATCTAATCCTGTCCTGTGTGATACTGTCTGCTGAGCTGTGTATCTAATCCTACCCTGAGATACAGCCTGCTGAGCTGTGTATCTAATCCTGTCCTGTGTGATACTGTCTGCTGAGCCGTGTATCTAATCCTATCCTGTGTGATACTGCCTGCTGAGCTGTGTATCTAATCCTATCCTGTGTGATACTGTCTGCTGAGCTGTGTATCTAATCCTACCCTGAGATACAGCCTGCTGAGCTGTGTATCTAATCCTGTCCTGTGTGATACTGTCTGCTGAGCTGTGTATCTAATCCTGTCCTGTGTGATACTGTCTGCTGAGCTGTGTATCTAATCCTATCCAGTGTGATACTGTCTGCTGAGCTGTGTATCTAATCCTACCCTGTGTGATACTGTCTGCTGAGCTGTGTATCTAATCCTATCCTGTGTGATACTGTCTGCTGAGCTGCTGTATCTAATCCTATCCTGTGTGATACAGTCTGCTGAGCTGCTGTATCTAATCCTATCCTGTGTGATACTCCCTGCTGAGCTGTGTATCTAATCCTATCCTGTGTGATACTGTCTGCTGAGCTGTGTATCTAATCCTATCCTGTGTGATACTGTCTGCTGAGCTGTGTATCTAATCCTCTCCTGTGTGATACTGTCTGCTGAGCTGTGTATCTAATCCTATCCTGTGTGATACTGTCTGCCGAGCTGTGTATCTAATCCTATCCTGTGTGATACTCCCTGCTGAGCTGTGTATCTAATCCTATCCTGTGTGATACTCCCTGCTGAGCTGTGTATCTAATCCTATCCTGTGTGATACTCCCTGCTGAGCTGTGTATCTAATCCTATCCTGTGTGATACAGTCTGCTGAGCTGTGTATCTAATCCTATCCTGTGTGATACAGTCTGCTGAGCTGTGTATCTAATCCTGTCCTGTGTGATACTGTCTGCTGAGCTGTGTATCTAATCCTATCCTGTGTGATACTGCCTGCTGAGCTGTGTATCTAATCCTATCCTGTGTGATACAGTCTGCTGAGCTGTGTATCTAATCCTATCCTGTGTGATACAGTCTGCTGAGCTGTGTATCTAATCCTGTCCTGTGTGATACTGTCTGCTGAGCTGTGTATCTAATCCTATCCTGTGTGATACTGTCTGCTGAGCTGTGTATCTAATCCTGTCCTGTGTGATACTGTCTGCTGAGCTGTGTATCTAATCCTATCCTGTGTGATACTCCCTGCTGAGCTGTTTATCTAATCCTATCCTGTGTGATACAGTCTGCTGAGCTGTGTATCTAATCCTATCCTGTGTGATACAGTCTGCTGAGCTGTGTATCTAATCCTATAGGTGTGATACAGTCTGCGGAGCCGTGTATCTAATCCTATAGGTGTGATACAGTCTGCGGAGCCGTGTATCTAATCCTATAGGTGTGATACAGTCTGCGGAGCCGTGTATCTAATCCTATAGGTGTGATACAGTCTGCGGAGCCGTGTATCTAATCCTATAGGTGTGATACAGTATGCTGATCCATGTATCTAATCCTATAGGTGTAATACAGTCTGCTGATCCGTGTATCTAATCCTATAGGTGTGATACAGTATGCTGATCCATGTATCTAATCCTATAGGTGTGATACAGTCTGCGGAGCCGTGTATCTAATCCTATAGGTGTGATACAGTCTGCGGAGCCGTGTATCTAATCCTATAGGTGTGATACAGTCTGCGGAGCCGGCTGCCACAATCCTGCCGCCTTGGGAGACCCCCCTAGTATTAGTGACATGTGCAGCCGCATTGCCTGTCGCCTTGGGCGTCTGTACCCAGGTGCTCGGTGGCAGCGGGCGCTGGGCAGGCGGCGGCAGCTTCCTCCTGGTGTTTGCACACACACGGGCGGGGGCAGGGCACCTGTGTCTATACTGTGGTGCGCCCCATTATTTTGTCAATAGGCTATTTTCCTCTCCTCCCACGCGTTGGGGTTTGGAAGCTGGAGAACAGTCGGGAGGGGCAGAGCCGCCTTCAGAACCGGTTGTACCGGGCCACGGGAGATCCGGTCCCCAGCGCGCTGCACTACATAACACCCTGCCTGTCAGCGATTCAAACATGGCGACGACGAGGACTGGGATTAACAGGCCCATTACAGGGATCGCTGCAAAACCTATGACGTCCCTTTAAATACGAGTGTGCATGGCCGGCCGCCCCAAAGGGTTAACACTGGATCCGTCCAGCACATAAAGGGTGCGTGGGGATAACTGCTAATAATACAAGTGCTGCACATCACAGAACTCCACCGACGCCCAATACATTCTCTACACTGTCATCTTACATGAGCCATGCATTATCCTCTTCTCTGTTCACTACCAAAGCGAGAGTCCGCTCTTGCGCTGGATTCCTCTTCCCAGACAGCAGTGCATTGTGGGAGCACAGACTGCCGCGGAGCAGAGGCCCACAGGGCGCTGTGAATTTGCTTTACTATGTTGGCGCCCTATACATGGAGCTTATTTTTCCCCAAAATGTGATACTCAAGTAATCTAGTAAAGACTGGGTGCGGGTGACACACCCCGGGACGGATAATGCTGCAATAAAGTGCACCCACTAAGCATAGGGGATGATTCACGCACTTTTACGTTCGCCCGTATCCTCACTAATAAAAAGGGACATAGGTTAGTTGTGGGGTGTCATGTAACAGGAGCCACAGTGGAGGTCTGACGGAACCAGTCACAGGAGCCGCAGTGGAGGTCTGACGGAACCAGTCACAGGAGCCGCAGTGGAGGTCTGACGGAACCAGTCACAGGAGCCGCAGTGGAGGTCTGACGGAACCAGTCACAGGAGCCACAGTGGAGGTCTGACGGAACCAGTCACAGGAGCCGCAGTGGAGGTCTGACGGAACCAGTCACAGGAGCCGCAGTGGAGGTCTGACGGAACCAGTCACAGGAGCCGCAGTGGAGGTCTGACGGAACCAGTCACAGGAGCCACAATGGGGGTCTGACGGAACACCTGTCACAGGAGCCACAGTGGGGGTCTGACGGAACACCTGTCACAGGAGCCACAGTGGGGGTCTGACGGAACACCTGTCACAGGAGCCACAATGGGGGTCTGACGGAACACCTGTCACAGGAGCCACAGTGGGGGTCTGACGGAACACCTGTCACAGGAGCCACAGTGGGGGTCTGACGGAACACCTGTCACAGGAGCCACAGTGGGGGTCTGACGGAACACCTGTCACAGGAGCCACAGTGGGGGTCTGACGGAACACCTGTCACAGGAGCCACAGTGGGGGTCTGACGGAACACCTGTCACAGGAGCCACAGTGGGGGTCTGACGGAACACCTGTCACAGGAGCCACAGTGGGGGTCTGACGGAACACCTGTCACAGGAGCCACAGTGGGGGTCTGACGGAACACCTGTCACAGGAGCCACAGTGGGGGTCTGACGGAACACCTGTCACAGGAGCCACAGTGGGGGTCTGACGGAACACCTGTCACAGGAGCCACAGTGGGGGTCTGACGGAACACCTGTCACAGGAGCCACAGTGGGGGTCTGACGGAACACCTGTCACAGGAGCCACAGTGGGGGTCTGACGGAACACCTGTCACAGGAGCCACAATGGGGGTCTGACGGAACACCTGTCACAGGAGCCACAATGGGGGTCTGACGGCACACCTGTCACAGGAGCCAAAATGGGGGTCTGACGGAACACCTGTCACAGGAGCCATAATGGGGGTCTGACGGAACACCTGTCACAGGAGCCACAATGGGGGTCTGACGGCACACCTGTCACAGGAGCCAAAATGGGGTCTGCCGGTATCCCTGTCCTCTTAGTAGGCGGGGTTCCCATGTTTGATATCACTATGACATCTGGTGTCCACATGACAACACCTCCTGCTCTTTCGCTGCTCTCCTATCATTAGGACCTTGTGGATCTATCAGCACCTACATCAATGTACAAATCTGTGACACTGCAGACAGTGATTCGAGTTCAGCCAGAGAGCAGAGCAGGAAGAGTTGTCGTGGGGCCACCGCAGCAGCGAGGGACTTACCTGGAAATGAGATTCACGAACGGTTTCAGCTCAAGGTGGTCGTAAGCCCGGGCAAAGGCCCAGCAGACGTAGCAGGCGGCGTCTCGGACGTTGGAGCCCACGCTGCAGGCGCCTCGCTTCTCGTCGTACACAAGTGCCTTCAAGATGACGGGGACAACTGCGAGAGACAGAAGGGGTTAAACATGCAGAAATCACGCCACCCTGTACTACAGAAAAACCCTTATGTATGTAAACCTTACAAATCCCGTACCGTTTTACGTATACAGCTCCTATGCCGACCTGTGTGTCTCTGTGGTTGGGCCACTATGCCTGCCTGCGTGCAAGAATTTCACCATCCGATTTCTGGCGTCAAATTATAGCAGATCTATTCGGCCTGGTGGAGGCCACGCCCCCACGAAAGCCCACCCACTTTCTTAAAATGTGTCCTGAAAATGAAAGCCACCTGCGAGCCCACGTGTAAACCTATTCGGAAGTTGCTAAACTTTTATTATTATTTCAGATGCCTTTACGAATTCGAGGAGATTTTACCCTTGGAGGATCCTTCGTTTTCGATTCCCATTTTATATTTCCGAGAGGGGAACTACCCGCACCCTACCCCTTCCACCAAGGTGCTCGTCCCTGCCAGCTGTAGCATGGTATCAGCGATTGCTGGGCCCCGATTGCCATGTACCTACGGCCCTTTGTCCTTACAGACATGCTGTATCGGGAAAGCCTTACATTGCGGCTCAGGGAAGCCATTGCAGTCCCCAAAATGAATGCCACTCAACTTTCCCAACTCCTGTCCCGGCTGCCAAGCTGGGTGCCACAGCGCTTTATTTACACAGGGCAGGACTGCTGCTTCTGAATAGGACTGGCCTTTGCTGTAATGTTTGCAGCCGCCAGCGTCCCCCGGGTGCGTGGAGACGGCACATACGCGCCTGTAGCGGCTCGCCATTGTGCTGAACAATGCAGCGGTGTGATTTCTCTTCCTCCCCTGCCTATTCAGCCTCGGCTGGCGGATTAACTCGATGAATTCCAGTGCGGTCGTCCGCAGCGGCTGCAAACAATGGGCGCACTTGTGGGATCTACAGGCTGCGCCTCGGGGCTTCCTCTTGGCTGATGTACACGGTGAAGCCTACGCAGGATACTCTGCGAGCAGCGCGCCGCTCATGGCCCGCAGTAATGTGTAGCCTGTGGGCACAACTGAAGCCTCCTAACTGAACGTTCCCAGGCTAAGATCTCTGCTGGCTGCAGAACAATGACCCCATACACACCGCAGGTGGTTCTACTGGTTCCTGGTGTCAGAGGAAACAGGTCCGTACTGCCGGCAGCAGCGTAAATCAAAGGGGGAGGGAGGCTGGGGTCCCCGGGTCAAGATGGCTGCATTGTAAGCAACCGTGCAAATCAAGTGCACAGGTTTAGTGGGAACCTGTCATCAACGTTATGCTACCCATACTAATGGCAGCATAATGTAGAGACAGGTGAGATGATTTCAGCGGTCTGTCATTTATAAGTTAAAAGTAAGTGGTTGCCGAGAACCAACATCACAATCATTGCAGACTGGGCCTCGAAAAGAGTCATGGCCACCTGAGAAGAGTCATGGTTATTCATAATCTCCAGCTCTCCCTGACAGTCTTCTACCTAGTTGTCTCCCTTTCTCTCTTGGAGATAACTGCCAATCATCAGCAGATGGGCAGGAGAGCAGGAGATTATAATAACCAGGACTCTTCTCAGGTAGAGTTGACTCTTTTCAAGGCCTGGGCTGCAATGATTATGATGCAGGTTCTCAGCAACCACTTTTAGTTCATGCGTGACACATTGCTGACAGCATTTCTGTTACTAGTGAGGTCACCGTAAAGTTGATGATAGGTTCCCTTTAATGGGTTCCCTGGGTCAAGAAAGCAGCGCCACAAAGCAAGAGCACAGGATAAATGGGGGATGGGGTCCCCAGGTCTAGACAGTAGAAGCGCAAATCAGGCGCACAGGGTTAAGGGGAGATAGGGTCCCTAGGTCGAGATGGCCGGACTGCCAGCAGCAGCGCAAATCAAGTGAAGGGGGGGGGGGGGGGGGGGTTCCCAGGGTCAATATGGCCAGCAGCGGTGCAAAAAAGCTGCTCGAAGAAGATGGGGTCCCTGGTTGAAGACAGCTGCTAAATGATTGCACAGACTTCTTTTCTGAAACAGACAGGGGCGTGGATTAATGGAAAGGGGTCGGGGCTCCAGAAAGGGGTCGGGGCTCCAGAAAGGGGCGGGCCTAGGACGTGGCACTTTACATCACTATTCTAGTGCAATCGTTTTTCTCAGACCGGCAGTTGTGACGGGGTCAGAGAACCGGCTCCGTCCCTGCAGCAGCCTCGGCCCCTGAGATAAATCTGGAGCAGATCTAACCTTAAGGCTACATTCACACAACCGTATGTGTTTTGCGGTCCACAAATTGCGGATCAGCAATAAAAACAGATGACTTTACGTATGGCATCCGTTTTTTTTTTTTTTTTTTGCGGCTCCATTGTAACAATGCCTGTCCTTGTCTGCAAAACGGACAAGAATAGGACATGTTCTATTTTTTCTTGTGGGGCTATGGAACGGACACACGGGTGCGGAAAGTACACTGTGTGCTGTCTGCATTTTTTGCGGACCCATTAAAATTAATGGGTCCGCATCCTATCCGACAAAAAAAAACGAAAATGATAAGGAAACAAAATACTTTCATGTGAATGTAGCCGTAACCATCTACAACAGGGATGTTCAACCTCCGGCCCACCAGCTGTTGTAAAACTACAACTCCCACCATGCCCTGCTGTAGGCTATCCGGGCATGCTGGGAGTTGTAGTTTTGCAACAGCTGGAGGGCCGGAGGTTGGGCATCCCTGATCAACAGAATTACTAAATATGGGCCTCACTATTCAAAGCCCGCAGGAAACTAAGGGGTTAATGAGGTATGGATGACCCGAACAAACATTAACATTTACATAGAGATACAAACTAATCAGCGAGGAGAAGGTTATCTGATGTGGATATCGTTCTGCCAATCACTCATCGTCCGTCCCAGCAGGTTATACATGTATCCCGAGTACTGGCACCAAGGAGGTCCTCACCCAGTCACACACACCGTACTGAACCGATCAGGACCCCAGGGCATCGTCACATTACTTATCCTGTATTATACTCCAGAGCTGCACTCACTGTTCTGCTGGTGCAGTCACTGTGTACATACATTACTTATCCTGTACTGATCCTGAGTTACATCCTGTATTATACTCCAGAGCTGCACTCACTATTCTGCTGGTGCAGTCACTGTGTACATACATTACTTATCCTGTACTGATCCTGACTTACGTCCTGTATTATACTCCAGAGCTGCACTCACTATTCTGCTGGTGCAGTCACTGTGTACATACATTACTTATCCTGTACTGATCCTGAGTTACATCCATGTATTATACTCCAGAGCTGCACTCACTATTCTGCTGGTGCAGTCACTGTGTACATACATTACTTATCCTGTACTGATCCTGAGTTACATCCTGTATTATACTCCAGAGCTGCACTCACTATTCTGCTGGTGCAGTCACTGTGTACATACATTACTTATCCTGTACTGATCCTGAGTTACATCCTGTATTATACTCCAGAGCTGCACTCACTATTCTGCTGGTGCAGTCACTGTGTACATACATTACTTATCCTGTACTGATCCTGAGTTACATCCATGTATTATACTCCAGAGCTGCACTCACTATTCTGCTGGTGCAGTCACTGTGTACATACATTACTTATCCTGTACTGATCCCGAGTTACATCCTGTATTATACTCCAGAGCTGCACTCACTATTCTGCTGGTGCAGTCACTGTGTACATACATTACTTATCCTGTACTGATCCTGAGTTACATCCTGTATTATACTCCAGAGCTGCACTCACTATTCTGCTGGTGCAGTCACTGTGTACATACATTACTTATCCTGTACTGATCCTGAGTTACATCCTGTATTATACTCCAGAGCTGCACTCACTATTCTGCTGGTGCAGTCACTGTGTACATACATTACTTATCCTGTACTGATCCCGAGTTACATCCTGTATTATACTCCAGAGCTGCACTCACTATTCTGCTGGTGCAGTCACTGTGTACATACATTACTTATCCTGTACTGATCCTGAGTTACATCCTGTATTATACTCCAGAGCTGCACTCAGTATTCTGCTGGTGGAGTCACTGGGTACATACATTACTGATCCTGAGTTATATCCTGTATTATACTCCAGAGCTGCACTCGCTATTCTGCTGGTGCAGTCACTGTGTACATACATTACTTATCCTGTACTGACCCTGAGTTACATCCTGTATTATACTCCAGAGCTGCACTCACTATTCTGCTGGTGGAGTCACTGTGTACATACATTACTTATCCTGTACTGATCCTGAGTTACATCCTGTATTATACTCCAGAGCTGCACTCACTATTCTGCTGGTGCAGTCACTGTGTACATACATTACTTATCCTGTACTGATCCCGAGTAACATTCTGTATTATACTCCAGAGCTGCACTCACTATTCTGCTGGTGCAGTCACTGTGTACATACATTACTTATCCTGTACTGATCCTGAGTTACATCCTGTATTATACTCCAGAGCTGCACTCACTATTCTGCTGGTGCAGTCACTGTGTACATACATTACTTATCCTGTACTGATCCCGAGTAACATTCTGTATTATACTCCTATCCTTTGCTGTGCAGAAGCTCTGAACACGTCCTTTATCTTGCAGTACGTTGCGGACCTACTGTTTGCGGTCTGCATCACGGGCATTGTAGCCATATGGTCGTGTGAATGGGGCCTTATCTAGTACTCCTCCTGAGCTGAAGCCTGTATTGTACACAAGCCTCAGAGCTGAAATCTCCCAGCATCCCTTGCCTGCTGGTCCTAGGAAGCGTTGTCTTACAGCAGACAATATAGCCTCTCCTGCCGAATATAATTGTCCCTTTATATTACAGGAGAGCAGCTAAGCTGTTAAGGGGTATGCTGTCAACCAGCTTGCTGACTGTTTCCCATACCTACCGGCACAACAGTTCCTGCAGCTCGAGGACATAAGGGGGAATAAGAACTAGATTTTCACACCAGGCTACTAATGGTTTCCCAGTCGGCGGTGACAACCTGTACGCACTGTCAGGCATCCATTCACACAGGAACAATGCGCTCAGTCTCTCCATGCTCGTTCCCATTCAGCAGAAGACCGCACTAGAAGACGAACCTGTTAATCAGCATGTCTGATACCTCATTGTCATCTGCGGTATGTGGTATGTTCAGTAACTACTGACACACAGTAATCATACCCTCCAACAAAAGGCTTTTTGCCAGGGGAAAAGTATTTCCAAGGTGATCTTGAGCCGACTCTGTTGAAAGCTTAATACAAATCACAGGAGGAAGAAAACCTCGTCCCCAAATGTAGACCACTGCTTAAAGGGCAACTCCAAAATCTGCCATCAATATGGGAGTACAATGAGGGAATAGGGAAGTGACAACTGCTCTGAGCTCGGGGCTGCACCTCAAAACTGGATGACAGTGAGCCAACATGTCCTCCTAAAGTATACTGCTCCAGCTACAACATGGGGGTGGGTGACGGAATATCTCCTCAAACATTACTAAAAAATACCGTATACATATATGTATAAACACTTTTACAGATGTGTGAACCATATGACATAGTACAGTACTACTATAATACTGCCTCCTATGTACAAGAATATAACTACTATAATACTGCTCCTATGTACAGGGATATAACTATTATAATACTGCCTCCTATGTACAAGAATATAACTACTATAATACTGCTCCTGTGTACAAGGATATAACTACTATAATACTGCTCCTATGTACAAGAATATAACTACTATAATACTGCCTCCTATGTACAAGACTATAACTACTATAATACTGCTCCTATGTACAAGAATATAACTACTATAATACTGCTCCTATGTACAAGAATATAACTGCTATAATACTGCTCCTATGTACAAGAATATAACTACTATAATACTGCTGCTATGTACAAGAATATAACTACTATAATACTGCTCCTATGTATAAGAATATAACTACTATAATACTGCCTCCTATGTACAAGAATATAACTACTATAATACTGCATCCTATGTACAAGAATATAACTACTATAATACTGCCTCCTATGTACAAGAATATAACTACTATAATACTGCCTCCTATGTACAAGAATATAACTACTATAATACTGCCTCCTATGTACAAGAATATAGCTACTATAATACTGCTCCTATGTACAAGAATATATCTACTATAATACTGCTCCTATGTACAGGAATATAACTACTATAATACTGCCTCCTATGTACAAGAATATAACTACTATAATACTGCTCCTATGTACAAGAATATAACTACTATAATACTGCCTCCTATGTACAGGAATATAACTACTATAATATTGCTCCTATGTACAAGAATATAACTGCTATAATACTGCTCCTATGTACAAGAATATAACTACTATAATACTGCTCCTATGTACAAGAATATAACTACTATAATACTGCCTCCTATGTACAAGAATATATCTACTATAATACTGCTCCTGTGTACAAGAATATAACTACTATAATACTGCTCCTGTGTACAAGAATATAACTACTATAATACTGCTCCCTATGTACAAGAATATAACTACTATAATACTGCTCCTATGTACAAGAATATAACTACTATAATACTGCCTCCTATGTACAAGAATATAACTACTATAATACTGCTCCTATGTACAAGAATATAACTACTATAATACTGCTCCTATGTACAAGAATATAACTACTATAATACTGCCTCCTATGTACAAGAATATAACTACTATAATACTGCTCCTATGTAAAATAATATAACTACTATAATACTGTCTCCTATGTACAAGAATATAACTACTATAATACTGCTCCTATGTACAAGAATATAACTACTATAATACTGCTCCTATGTACAAGAATATAACTACTATAATACTGCTCCTATGTACAAGAATATAACTACTATAATACTGCTCCTATGTACAAGAATATAACTACTATAATACTGCTCCTATGTACAAGAATATAACTACTATAATACTGCCTCCTATGTACAAGAATATAACTACTATAATACTGCTCCTATGTACAAGAATATAACTACTATAATACTGCTCCTATGTACAAGAATATAACTACTATAATACTGCTCCTATGTACAAGAATATAACTACTATAATACTGCCTCCTATGTACAAGAATATAACTACTATAATACTGCTCCTATGTACAAGAATATAACTACTATAATACTGCTCCTATGTACAAGAATATAACTACTATAATACTGCTCCAATGTACAAGAATATAACTACTATAATACTGCTCCTATGTACAAGAATATAACTACTATAATACTGCTCCTATGTACAAGAATATAACTACTATAATACTGCTCCTATGTACAAGAATATAACTACTATAATACTGCTCCTATGTACAGGAATATAACTACTATAATACTGCCTCCTATGTACAAGAATATAACTACTATAATACTGCTCCTATGTACAAGAATATAACTACTATAATACTGCTCCTATGTACAAGAATATAACTACTATAATACTGCTCCTATGTACAGGAATATAACTACTATAATACTGCCCCATGTACAAGAATATAACTACTATAATACTGCCTCCTATGTACAGGAATATAACGGCTATAACACTACATGGATCCTACTAGGGGTGTCTGCAGACATTTGAAGGGTACACAGTCATATTATACATGGTGTGATAAAAGTGAAGCTATAACTATTTCTTGCGGCTGACGCTCTGTACGGATGCGGGCGGTCGCCGGCGGCTGCAGGCTACACTGTGCAGGAATCACCTGAAACTAGTCCTGCAGATTGTGCTATTATTTCCCCTTCTTTGTATTGGACTGTATGTTTTGTACCTCAATTCCACGTCATTTTCAAGACGTATGCTTACTGTCAGTGAATAGATCACTCATTATTCCTTAGCAGGGTCTGTACACTTCTCACAGCTGCGGGTCTGTTACAGTCTGCACTTTCCTCTACGAGCTACACAACTTGGACCCCACACTGAAGCATTGCTTATTTACCAGACCTTCTGAGGAGCTGCAGGTTGTGACCCCAGTGGGCATCCCCCCTTGCCCCAGAAGCCGCCCCTCGTCCCCTTCCTTCTCTCACTGCTCGGACCCGTGTGTCGGTGTATCCTCGGGTATACAGTATATGCCGAGCGGTGTGTGACAACGCTGACCACCGGACTCACAATGACTGGAATATCACATGACTGCAGCCTCTGACTACACAAGAGTTTGTTTGTAGTCTGTTACTATGGCGACGCCTAGGTCTGCACTGGAGCTGGATCCATAAAAGCTTGCCGCCTCAATCTTCAGGTCCCCGCATTATTCACATCCATGAAGCAATGACTTGGCCTCAGCAGGTGGGACCGGAAGATAAAGTGGAGGCAGCGTGGAGGAGCCCAGGGAGGAGGCAAGTATTAATCTGCTGTTTGAGGAGGTAGGTTGCAGGGGCATCTTCTTTTCAGGATCCTCACCTTTCGACCGTAGTTGGCGCTGGAGGACCTGCCCTAGATTACACGGATAATCCATAGACATGAATGGGCGCTGTGTAATACCTCACTTGCCCTGCGGAGGTGCTGCAGATTAACTGAACACTTAGAATTGCCAGAGTTTAAAGCTGGTCACCAGGGGTAACAGAAAGGGAAGGGGTGGGCTTTACAAGGTTTTTGTTAAGGGACCCTTTAAAAGAAGTAGGCGTGGTCAAACGTGGAGAACCCCTTTAAGACTTCAGAGTGGTGCTCGCTGCTCCGGGGACAGGACCATGGAGCGTTTCCCTTTCAATCTAACTTTCTGACGATTTTAGTCCCTTGGGGACTAAAAACGTTAACACAATGCCCCCCCCCACTGCCCTGCAGCCTCAGAATTCAGAAAACGCTCATCGCGGCTCAGAGATCCGACCGGCCCAGGAATGTTTTTTCTTCCTCTTAGTGAATACTACCAGTAAGTCTCATTCCACGCAACCACCACTTCCGTCTGCAGGGAATACACCCCCAGTTTACAGGCTCGGTGTGTAGCCTGAGCAGAACCCAAAATCCGCCCCCCCCCCCCCCCATTCATAAAAATGAAGGGTCTTATGGGATTGTAATGCAAGCAATTGCCCTAATCTGTGCTAGTAATCACTGCAGGTAATGGGCGGTCACGTAATCTATTTACAGGTCCCGCACTAACGCCTTAGGTAAGTGGCCAATCAGCGGGAGACACCCACTTAACGAGCGGCTTACACTCTGGCTAAATTTAGGCCTGAATAATCGCTCCTAGAGTCAGGATAAAGTGTCCAAAAGGGAACGACAACGATCTGAAGAGTGTCGACCGGTAACAGTCAACGAGGCGAAGAAACAAGCGAAACTGAACTTGCCGTGAAATGTAGGGGGCGGCCTCTGGGCCGAAGAAGGGGGCAAGATCAGAAAGCTTACAATCTAAGCTGTGACTCGCAAAAGAGTACAGTAAGGACTGACACACAACGAAATGAAGACCAACATCGTGGTCACTGTGTCTCTAGAGAGCACTGTCAGCCGCAATTTCTGTCTGGTTCATGAATGCAATGCCAAAACGGCAGTGAAGACTGACACACAGGAAGGAATAAATGGCTGTGACAATGCAAAGTAGTAGCTGTGATAGCTATATATACACATACACCCATATGTAATGAGATTAAAGAGATCTGGGCGAGGACAGGACGTATCCATCACATGGCTTAGCGCCGGAAACGCGTTACTCCAGCCCTGACATATACAGGGAACACCTAATAAGGCTTGGCGGAAAGCAGCAGGATCAAAACCCATCTAATCACAATAATAACAATCATCATGGTGTACCCGTCACACGCCCAGCTCGGCCCGCCCAGGCTTCAGGTACACAACCAGCTGTTCATCACCGCCACCGTCTGCAGGCGGACATTTAATACTGCCAAACCGGATGGGGTGCGGGAGAATCGCCCGACACATTTCAGTCAAGAAATTCAACTGGGCTGTAAAAATATGCAGCTCCCAGCAAAAATAAATGCATGATGAAAGTGTGTCCATATAAACACAGATTAAAGGGTCCAAAACGCGCTAGAACAGTTAAAGGGGTTAAACTCATGACCGCCACAGTATCCGAGACCCCCGGGACCCTCTCACAGTAGCGCCACGGCCTTCTCGCAGCAGATAAAAAAAATTATAATCTCAAAACCACTATAATCAGGTCGCCTCTCTCTGCTGCAGGCATGAGGCACACAGACCCAACAAGTCGACTGCAGAATCCATTAAAACATGTCCGAAACGCATCAGCCAACGTCTCAGTGGGAAGCTGCCCCCCTGATCAGTGATTGCTCCACGTCACTCGCATTCACTTTACCTTTACATTTTAAAACAGAAAAGCAAATATATTAGTAACCGACGCGTTTCGGTCTGGCATTTGATTGACACAATGAGTAAGGACACCCGGGTAAGCGCCTTTGAGGCTTGGTGACCAGCTCACCTCTTTTATGAACTGCTCCGACGGTAAGCTACACATAGAAGTTAAACGCGTTTCGACAACATGCATTTAGCCATGGACATTAAAAAAATATATATATAAAAACGCACTCGAAAACCTCCCCGAAAGGCTTACTCTGAATCGGCTGACCGCAGGAGACCAGCTATACCAGGCGAAGCGGGTGGACCCACTAACCGATTTCTAATTCAGGCTCAGACACTACGTCTCTTAAAGCCCCAATACACTGCAGATTTACTGACGCGTTTTGGTCACAGATACCATCCAGACTACATCTTCTGAAACCGGTCAGCAAAAGTGAGAATCTGTGTTCACCGACTAAAAAAAAAAAAACACTAGTTTTAGCGCGTTTCGGTTTGTAGTTTAATTTACTTGGCAGAAACACATCAGCTAGCGTCTGGCTGAGGCTCGGTGTACTAACCGACCGGCAGCAAGTTTGAGGCACAGCGTATAGCAGCTAACGCGTTTCAGCCATGCACTTACAATGCATCTGCAAATCTCTGTGAAAGGTCTGCGATGCGTCAGCTGACCCCAGGGGCGTTTGTTATAGCGACTGAAGCTTTATGTGGTGCCTAAGATAGCAGATGAATGACATATGGCAGGTAGTGGGCCCCTGGAGCTGTACTGCTGAACGCATGAGCTTCGGTCAAGCTGCAGAGGATTTTTGCTGACGCGTTTCAGTCGTCTAGGCCACAAATACAGGTTACATGCCTGAAACGCGTCAGCTATTTCTCCCCGTTTCCCCACACGCTCTCAGTGTCTTCCACCTGCTGAGCCTCCTCGGTGCAGGAACTGATCCTCTCGCATTAGCTGTAGCCTACAGGTATTAAAACGCACCTGCTGCCTCCCCCGCCCACCCCGGCAGGTTGGAACATGGAGACCTCACTGAGCGCCGCAGCCAACGCTGGCCTGCTCCCAGCTAATAGCGGCAGCTTCTCTTAAAGCTACAGTAACCTAAAACGGCAAGATTCTAACTCTCTGGGCAACTCAACTGGCAATGATGCCACTTACCTCTTAAAGGGGCCCTGCTATTAAATCACAGAAGTTCAGTGACTTTCCAGATTGACTTGCAGTTCTGGACTATAGGGGAATTTTGAATTCTTTGAAAAATAACCGGAGTATTGGAAGTCAGGTGACGGGAGTTGTACGGTACGAGTTGAGCTGTATTTGCAAAGTCTTAGTCTTTATGTGTGAACCGACGCGTTTCGGATATCCATTTCATGCTATAGGTAAGGAATACTGGTCCAAAACGAATCAGAAAATGACTAGTTCTGGGCTATCATTTTTAACATGGACAGATCTGGCGTATCAGATGCTACATTCGTTATCCTCTGCCCTTTTAGCGGCTAATGCGTTTCGGATTTGCATTTAATTTATGCCACGAGCAAGGAAAAGGACTAGTTATGGATTGTGAAGCATTGGAAGCCAGGTGACAGGAACGTTACTGGTCTGAACCCGAGCATAGATTCTCCGAATGTCAGTGGGCAGCGCGACATGTAACCCGGCCTAAATGTGATATTCAAAAATATAAAATAAAAACTTTCACAAATTCACTTTTCCGGATAGAGCAGCCCCAGAAAGCTGAGTGACAACCGAAATGACAGCCGTGACGGCGTCTACAGAGGTGGGCGCCCAGTGGAAGAGGACAAAGCAATATTGTTCTAGGGCCCCATCAGGGGCCGATGATTTTTCATGCATTTTTTTGTTGTTTCTATGAAAAACCTGAAATACTGGACTGGAGGGTTCACTTGTTGGTTTAACACGACCCTGACCTCTCCCGTCACCCACCCGAATTTCCAGCCCTCCGAGCGATCCTAATGCTGGCGGCTCTGCACAATCCGCAGAGATGAAGGGGTAAAAAAGTGAAAAATAGTTTTTTATTTTTTAGTGATGAACAGAAAATCCTGATATTTACATCTGATTAATCTTTTTATTTACTATTGAAAACTGCAAGAGATCTCCAGAGCCCGAGGGGGCACAGAACCAATGGAAATCCTCTCCTGAAATCCTCTGTGCTGCTGGGAGGACCCTGCTCCTTCCACTATGTAACTCTTATCCTGTGACCTCCACAAGATCAGCACACTCCTCTCCTGAAATCCTCTGTGCTGCTGGGAGGACCCTGCTCCTTCCACTATGTAACTCTTATCCTGTGACCTCCACAAGATCAGCACACTCCTCTCCTGAAATCCTCTGTGCTGCTGGGAGGACCCTGCTCCTTCCTCTATGTAACTCTCATCCTGTGACCTCCACAAGATCAGCACACTCCTCTCCTGAAATCCTCTGTGCTGCTGGGAGGACCCTGCTCCTTCCACTATGTAACTCTCATCCTGTGACCTCCACAAGATCAGCACACTCCTCTCCTGAAATCCTCTGTGCTGCTGGGAGGACCCTGCTCCTTCCACTATGTAACCCTCATCCTGTGACCTCCACAAGATCAGCACACTCCTCTCCTGAAATCCTCTGTGCTGCTGGGAGGACCCTGCTCCTTCCACTATGTAACTCTCAGTCTGTGACCTCCACAAGATCAGCACACTCCTCTCCTGAAATCCTCTGTGCTGCTGGGAGGACCCTGCTCCTTCCACTATGTAACTCTCAGTCTGTGACCTCCACAAGATCAGCACACTCCTCTCCTGACATCCTCTGTGCTGCTGGGAGGACCCTGCTCCTTCCACTATGTAACTCTCATCCTGTGACCGCCACAAGATCAGCACACTGCTCTCCTGAAATCCTCTGTGCTGCTGGGAGGACCCTGCTCCTTCCACTATGTAACAGTCTGTGACCTCCACAAGATCAGCACACTCCTCTCCTGAAATCCTCTGTGCTGCTGGGAGGACCCTGCTCCTTCCACTATGTAACTCTCATCCTGTGACCTCCACAAGATCAGCACACTCCTCTCCTGAAATCCTCTGTGCTGCTGGGAGGACCCTGCTCCTTCCACTATGTAACTCTCAGCCTGTGATCTCCACAAGATCAGCACACTCCTCTCCTGAAATCCTCTGTGCTGCTGGGAGGACCCTGCTCCTTCCACTATGTAACTCTCAGCCTGTGATCTCCACAAGATCAGCACACTCCTCTCCTGAAATCCTCTGTGCTGCTGGGAGGACCCTGCTCCTTCCACTATGTAACTCTCAGCCTGTGATCTCCACAAGATCAGCACACTCCTCTCCTGAAATCCTCTGTGCTGCTGGGAGGACCCTGCTCCTTCCACTATGTAACTCTCATCCTGTGACCTCCACAAGATCAGCACACTCCTCTCCTGAAATCCTCTGTGCTGCTGGGAGGACCCTGCTCCTTCCACTATGTAACTCTCATCCTGTGACCTCCACAAGATCAGCACACTCCTCTCCTGAAATCCTCTGTGCTGCTGGGAGGACCCTGCTCCTTCCACTATGTAACTCTCATCCTGTGACCTCCACTAGATCAGCACACTCCTCTCCTGAAATCCTCTGTGCTGCTGGGAGGACCCTGCTCCTTCCACTATGTAACAGTCTGTGACCTCCACAAGATCAGCACACTCCTCTCCTGAAATCCTCTGTGCTGCTGGGAGGACCCTGCTCCTTCCACTATGTAACTCTCATCCTGTGACCTCCACAGGATCAGCACACTCCTCTCCTGACATCCTCTGTGCTGCTGGGAGGACCCTGCTCCTTCCACTATGTAACCCTCATCCTGTGACCTCCACAAGATCAGCACACTCCTCTCCTGAAATCCTCTGTGCTGCTGGGAGGACCCTGCTCCTTCCACTATGTAACTCTCATCCTGTGACCTCCACTAGATCAGCACACTCCTCTCCTGAAATCCTCTGTGCTGCTGGGAGGACCCTGCTCCTTCCACTATGTAACAGTCTGTGACCTCCACAAGATCAGCACACTCCTCTCCTGAAATCCTCTGTGCTGCTGGGAGGACCCTGCTCCTTCCACTATGTAACTCTCATCCTGTGACCTCCACTAGATCAGCACACTCCTCTCCTGACATCCTCTGTGCTGCTGGGAGGACCCTGCTCCTTCCTCTATGTAACTCTCAGCCTGTGACCTCCACAAGATCAGCACACTCCTCTCCTGAAATCCTCTGTGCTGCTGGGAGGACCCTGCTCCTTCCTCTATGTAACTCTCAGCCTGTGACCTCCACAAGATCAGCACACTCCTCTCCTGAAATCCTCTGTGCTGCTGGGAGGACCCTGCTCCTTCCTCTATGTAACTCTCAGCCTGTGACCTCCACAAGATCAGCACACTCCTCTCCTGAAATCCTCTGTGCTGCTGGGAGGGTCCTGCTCCTTCCTCTATGTAACTCTCAGCCTGTGACCTCCACAAGATCAGCACACTCCCCTCCTGAAATCCTCTGTGCTGCTGGGAGGGTCCTGCTCCTTCCACTATATAACTCTCAGCCTGTGACCTCCACAAGATCAGCACACTCCTCTCCTGAAATCCTCTGTGCTGCTGGGAGGACCTGCTCCTTACACTATATAACTCTCAGCCTGTGACCTCCACTAGATCAGCACACTCCTTTCCTGAAATCCTCTGTGCTGCTGGGAGGACCCTGCTCCTTCCACTATGTAACTCTCAGCCTGTGACCTCCACAAGATCAGCACACTCCTCTCCTGAAATCTTCTGTGCTGCTAGGAGGACCCTGCTCCTTCCACTATGTAACTCTCATCCTGTGACCTCCACAAGATCAGCACACTCCTCTCCTGAAATCCTCTGTGCTGCTGGGAGGGTCCTGCTCCTTCCACTATGTAACTCTCATCCTGTGACCTCCACAAGATCAGCACACTCCTCTCCTGAAATCCTCTGTGCTGCTGGGAGGACCCTGCTCCTTCCACTATATAACTCTCAGCCTGTGACCTCCACAAGATCAGCACACTCCTCTCCTGAAATCCTCTGTGCTGCTGGGAGGACCCTGCTCCTTCCACTATGTAACTCTCAGCCTGTGATCTCCACAAGATCAGCACACTCCTCTCCTGAAATCCTCTGTGCTGCTGGGAGGACCCTGCTCCTTCCACTATGTAACTATCAGCCTGTGACCTCCACAAGATCAGCACACTCCTCTCCTGAAATCCTCTGTGCTGCTGGGAGGACCCTGTTCCTTACACTATGTAACTCTCATCCTGTGACACCCACAAGATCAGCACACTCCTCTCCTGAAATCCTCTGTGCTGCTGGGAGGACCCTGCTCCTTCCTCTATGTAACTCTCATCCTGTGACCTCCACAAGATCAGCACACTCCTCTCCTGAAATCCTCTGTGCTGCTGGGAGGACCCTGCTCCTTCCACTATATAACTCTCATCCTGTGACCTCCACAAGATCAGCACACTCCTCTCCTGAAATCCTCTGTGCTGCTGGGAGGACCCTGCTCCTTCCACTATTTAACTCTCAGCCTGTGACCTCCACTAAATCAGCACACTCCTCTCCTGAAATCCTCTGTGCTGCTGGGAGGACCCTGCTCCTTCCACTATTTAACTCTCAGCCTGTAACCTCCACTAAATCAGCACACTCCTCTCCTGAAATCCTCTGTGCTGCTGTGGACTTTACCAGACCGGTCACATGTGTATTGCCCTTGAACTGATGTTAATACGTGGCCACTGCACAATCTACATCCACGTGGAGGTCTCGGGCTCCTATAGCGCGGGGCGGACATGCCCGGGCACATCACCTCTGCGGCTCGCTCAGCTGGTTTGGTTTGGGAGGATCGTTGCCATACGTCACAATTAGCAATACATTACAATAGATTTTTCCATTATAAATAGATCTGACAGAACCGGACAGCGACCGCACCGTGCTTGCGGACTGCGGCCACTGAATGTGCGTGCGAATGTGTGAAAGGCGAAACGTGCTGAATGTACTGACTGCCTTGTATATTTTCTGCAGACGCAGTTTTTGGCGCCATCAGTAAAACTTCTACCCTATAGATCTCCCACTCCATGACTCTCATCGTACACATCACTAGATCTTTCCCTATCCCTTGCATACCATGTGGCTACCATCGGGCCCCTGAAGAGAGGGCCCCAGACATGGTGGGTCCACCCCGTAGGATGGCGGATATCTGTGGACTCCGCTGTCTAGACGAAATGATTATATCAGCAGACTGCCCGGTTGGGGAACTGCCCCCCGGGTTCGAGTAAGACAAAATGGCCGCCCCATCTTTGCTATGAGGCCCTCCTATGTAGTAACGCTACACGTTACCAGCTAACTTAATGGCGACCACTTGGCATGTGCCCAACCCCCACTGCATCAGCTGTGACACCCAGACCCCATCCATGGGGCGTTCTCCAAAGCCCAGTATAAGGAACGTGGGTGCCCGTGTTACCCAGATCACAGCCGCCATTTTTAAAACCTACAAAGGATATGAAGGGTGAAAAACTTGCCGTACATAGTGAGAAGTTTTATGTTTAAGATGAATTGTGATAAAATAAGCAAAACTGAGAAAAGTGGAATATTACAAAAACAAAAAAGGATAAAAAAAAGGAACATTAAAAGTTGAATGACAAAATAAAATAGAAAAAATAAATAAAAGAAAGATTAAATTTTTTTTAACAAAATTACTAAAAAAGAATAAAATGTAAAAAAGGATTAAAACTGAAAATAAAAACAGAAAGTAAAAGGATTGAAACAATTTTTTTTTTTTAAAGGATTAAAAAAGGCAAATAAGGGCAAACTAAAAAATAGAAAATGACAAAAAAAAAACTAAAATTTAAAGGATTTAAAAAAGGAAGAAAAAAATTAACAATATAAAAAAACACTAAAGAATAAAAAATACATTTAAAATAGGATTAGAAGAAGCTTAAAAAACATAAAATACTTTAGAAAATAGAACAAACAAAAAGGAGGGAAAAAAATAAATATAGAAAACATTTAGGAAAAAGAACATAAAAACACAAATGTGTGAAGAGCAGGTCAGACGAGGAGACGGTCGTCTTGCTCCCACGTCTTAGACCCTGGCAGGGCTCCATGAGACGGAGGCCACAAAACACCTGCTTTTAGAAAAAAAACTGTTAGTGGTCGAGAGCCAGAAGTTGTCCACTGTCAGCAGGGAAGATTGCGGAGTCTTCTTGCGGGGGTCCGATCAGACGAGATTACTGTAAATCCCTCGTTTCCAGAGGGAAGAGGATCAGGAAAAGATGGCTTCTCGGTAAGTCCCCATTAGGCCTGGAGACTGGTGCCGGCCTCTAATGCCCGGTAATCTCACTGAGGGGATTTGATGAAAATCCCATTTCAGATTCACTGAAACTTCGCTTTCTAAGCCCGGATTCTGTCTTCTCTCTAATATGCGGAATTTAGGAGATCAATTAGGAGCCGGGATTTATTCCATGGAAGTTTAGGGCCATTAGCTCCACAATAGGGAATGACGTCAAGAATATTTCACGAAGATACAGTGAGAACAAGGTCGCCGTCTGTCCGTGACCGCAACAGGCTCAGAATAAAAAGTGTCATGGATGATGGGCTCTAAGGGGCCCGACACCTGTCTTAAAGGGATACCACGGCTGGAGCGCGGTGAACTTGTGATGGAAAGAGGCGGGCATCTGGCGAAGGTGTAATGGTAAGGGGCCAATTGAAGATGCATGCCAGACCCTTACTAAGGGACGGCAAGTTGGTAGTGGGGAGGTGGCCCTCATACTGATCATGGCCCTGGTGCTGCGGGTGGGCCTAATTAAAAGGGGCCCTCTGATAAATTCCATCCCTTGTATGGAGGGCTCCGGGTGCAGAGATCCCAGCATGTATGACGTGGGCGGTGGAGATGACGGTGTCGTCAGCCTCCGCTCTCTGGGGTGTTAGATAATAGCAGGCCTCACAAGGAGGACGTACAGCAGCCGGGCAGGTGAAACCTCAGCAGAGTCTGCCCGTATCTCCATCATGATGAAGGATAAAGTGGCTCACAGCCCGACAGACCCTCCTGTCATCACTATGTTATATACAGGGGCACACCCATTATGGCTTTATAATAACCAGTCTGTGACTACACCAGGGACCGGCAACTGGGGGTGGGGGGGCCCTACATCAAAGCAGTCCTGATGGGGGACGGGGTTAATGGGGCAACAAGACTCGGGGTACAGGATAGTGACGCGCTGACGCTCGGGGTACAGGATAGTGACGCGCTGACGCCCGGGGTACAGGATAGTGACGCGCTGACGCCCGGGGTACAGGATAGTGACGCCCGGGGTACAGGATAGTGACGCCCGGGGTACAGGATAGTGACGCCCGGGGTACAGGATGCTGACGCCCGGGGTACAGGATGCTGACGCCCGGGGTACAGGATAACGATGACACGCTGACACTTGGGGTACAGGATAACGACGCGCTGACACTTGGGGTACAGGATAACAACGCGCTGACACTTGGGGTACAGGATAACGACGCGCTGACACTTGGGTACAGGATAACGACGCGCTGACACTTGGGGTACAGGATAACGACGCGCTGACACCCGGGGTACAGGATAACAACGACGTGCTAACACCCGGGGTACAGGATAACAACGACGTGCTAACACCCGGGGTACAGGATAACAACGACACGCTGACACCCGGGGTACAGGATAACAACGACACGCTGACACCCGGGGTACAGCATAACAACGACACGCTGATACCCGGGGTACAGGATAGTGACACGCTGACACTTGGGGTACAGGATAATGCGCTAACACCCGGGGTACAGGATAACGACGACACGCTGATACCCGGGGTACAGGATAGTGACACGCTGACACTTGGGGTACAGGATAATGCGCTAACACCCGGGGTACAGGATAACGACGACACGCTGACACCCGGGGTACAGGATAACAACGACGCGCTGACACTTGGGGTACAGGATAACGACGCGCTGACACTTGGGGTACAGGATAACGACGCGCTGACACTTGGGGTACAGGATAACGACGCGCTGACACTTGGGTACAGGATAACGACGCGCTGACACTTGGGTACAGGATAACGACGCGCTGACACTTGGGGTACAGGATAACGACGCGCTGACACTTGGGGTACAGGATAACGACGCGCTGACACTTGGGGTACAGGATAACGACGCGCTGACACTTGGGGTACAGGATAACGACGCGCTGACACTTGGGGTACAGGATAACGACGTGCTGACACCCGGGGTACAGGATAACAACGACGTGCTAACACCCGGGGTACAGGATAACGACGACGTGCTAACACCCGGGGTACAGGATAACAATGACACGCTGACACCCGGGGTACAGGATAACAACGACACGCTGACACCCGGGGTACAGCATAACAACGACACGCTGATACCCGGGGTACAGGATAGTGACACGCTGACACTTGGGGTACAGGATAATGCGCTAACACCCGGGGTACAGGATAACGACGACACGCTGACACCCGGGGTACAGGATAACAACGACACGCTGATACCCGGGGTACAGGATAACAACGACACGCTGACACCCGGGGTACAGGATAACAACGACGCGCTGATACCCGGGGTACAGGATAACAACGACACGCTGATACCCGGGGTACAGGATAACAACGACACGCTGACACCCGGGGTACAGGATAACAACGACACGCTGATACCCGGGGTACAGGATAACAACGACACGCTGACACCCGGGGTACAGGATAACAACGACGCGCTGATACCCGGGGTACAGGATAACAACGACACGCTGACACCCGGGGTACAGGATAACAACGACGCGCTGATACCCGGGGTACAGGATAGTGACACGCTGACACTTGGGGCACAGGATAATGGCACCGACACCCGGGGCACAGGATAACGACACGCTGACACCCGAGGTCGCTACATGATGGGCATTCTCCTCCTCTCCCCTCACAGCTCAGTAATACCTGCAGACAATTAGTGCTGAGCCTTCTTCCCTCCCTGTGGTTTCAGGGTGTGCCTCCTTCATCTGTCACTTCTCGGTTCCACGCTGAGCCCTTTGTCTGTTGCATAACCGTTTGGCGTTTGCGCTCAGTCTGCACAGGAGCCACAAACGACACAAAACTGCGACATACAGAACACCCCATGTCGCCAGATTACTAAGTATTGTATGAGAAACAAGATGGTGGGAGTCATGATCTAGGAGCGGTGACCTCACTGCGACCATGTACCGCGATGTCACATGCATCACAGCCGCGCAGACTCGGCTCAGCTTCAAACCCATAAGGAATAAACAGAAACTACCTATCAAATATGCAAAAAATAAAAATAAATAAAAACAAAAATAACCTAAAAAATAACCAGGATAAACACTGGCAGCGAGCGCGCAAAGACGGCTCCAGAAATGATAACGTCGGTGTCATTATTAACCATATTAACTCCTTGCACGCCTTCCCCTATGAATAAGTCTGCGGCAGGTGACAGGCACCTTGCACGCAGGCTGAGGCGATTAGGGACCTGTTGTGTCCTCACCCTTGTCGGCTGCATGTAAAGGCAGGCGTTTAAGGGAAAGAAACAAGTATATTGGCTGTGCACACAAGGCAGCGGTGCTCGGGGCACTGGGAATATCAGGTGCATCTCCACAGCCTCAGGGCGCAACTCCTGCACTTTAAATCCCTCCCTCCGAGACGCCTCAGATCAGTCTTCCCTGTGAGCAGTCAGAGGACAGGTACTTCTCCTCCTCCTCCAGCAGCAGCAGCCGGCGAGCTCCGCTCCAGCTGGTAAGTCATCCCTTCATTTTCTACTTACTTCTAGTATTACCCCCCCCCCATGTACGATCTGTCAGGACGCTCCTCCACACCTCCAGCTCCGGCAGGTGCTTCTCGCCCCGACGCATTTCCCTTAGTTATAGCAGAATGAACAAAAACTAAATGTAAGGAAAAAAAAGGAACTACAGAAATAGAAAATGGAACAAAATTTAACCATTTATAATAGAAGAATTATTTTTTTTTTAACTCTGCATCGACAGGAAAGATAGAAATTGACGCAGATGGCGTTCCGACCCCACGGAGGCTTAGCATTTCGCCCATGACATTTAAACTTTATACATGTTGGAGAACTTTGAGGAAAAATTTTATTTTAGATTTTTCCCCAGTTAAAAAAAAAAATATTAAAATCTGTTTAAACGATTTCGGTGCCTACTGAGTCAGAGGCGATACTTGGACGCGCACGGTAAATGGCTGCAGGCTTAGGTGGATGAGGCGGTGTCGTAGTTATGTCGGATGGTGACAGAGCAGGTGTAAGGTGGTTGTCACTGAGCACCGGGGGGACGGTATTATTTATGTGGCTGCTTAAATAGATCTGGACTAATATGAGGGTCTCTATGTATAATGGTGTTCGTTATGGTTGTGGGCACTAGGGTTAACCCTAACTATTCCATATACTGTGCATATATCAACATACACAAAACAGAGATTTTATATATATATATATATATATACACACACACACACACACGTACTTTATATAATATATATATATATATATATATATATTATAAAGTACATGTATATATTTTTTTCATACACACAATCATACACTTACATGTACAGCTATATACAAGCACACATACATAGAGATACTTACCTATATAAGCACACATTATATATATATATATATATATATATATATATATATATATATATATACACACATACACACACACACACATTATATATACACACACACACACATATACACACACACACAATATATCATATATACACACACACACACACACACACTATATCATATATACACACACACACATATTATACACACACGTACATACACACGCACACACCTGAGAACAGCGATACAGGTCAGACTAGTTGGACAGCTCCCAGACACTGAAACTGCCCTTGCGACACACTGACGGTGACAGCGGCCTGTCCCAAGGTTATGCAATCAATGCCACATCACAGGTTTTAATTGGACTATGCCAGCGACTCCCGGGTTAGATGCCACTTCTGCCCGGCTCCTCTCAGGACGTGGCTGGGATCCCATCCTCGGTGAGTGTGAGTATAGCAGGTATATTACAGGGAGGGTATAACTTACCGCCATAGTTTATAATAAGTCTGTTGGGGGTGCGCCATTATTTAAGAAGGAAGTTGGCAGAAACTGAGAGGATTTAAGACAGAAACTTGACTTGGAGCAGGAGACAATAGGGGGCGATTGCATGTGAATCAGGCCGCTGCTGCATGGATATGCAAAGGGCGAGAGCCCGGCCTCAGATGGCTTCTTCTCCGTTTGTTGTCACAACGGTCACCTTCAAAGGAGGGGTAATTAGCACTGGCACTTTCGGGTCTACTCTGGGAATAGCAAGAAGAAACTGAGCCAGGCATGTCCGGGCTGCTGTCCGACCCGATACCGGCTGCATTGTGCCCAATCCGCAGCATTTGCATCGCCCCATTGTCCAGAAACTCAATTAGCTACTGTCAGTGTATTCCCATTATACCCTGTGTGATCAGCCTGGGTAGGGGGGCTGCGCTCCTGAAACCGCAAGCCTCGGCATGCCCTGCGACAGCCCTGCTGAGACTTGTAGTCCTGCTGCAGCGTACAGGGGAAGAGACAAACCAATAGAACACTGTACAACGTAACAATACAATAAAAACATAAAACCCGGCGCTGGTTCTATGGAAATGTAAGGGGTTAGGATTAGGATTGGTCTCTTTTGAAATTTTTTTTTACAAACGAAACGAGTGTTAGACTGACGATTGCAATGCCCGCCCCCCCATTACAGATTTTTTTGCCCAAAAAAATGTAAAATTAAAAAATAAAAAAAATTAAATTTAGAACCCAAACATTTTTAATTTTATTTTTTCTTAACTTGAATCACAAAGTAGACCATCCGCTCTCAGTTGCAATTTTTTTCTATTTTAGCTTCTTTCTTTTAAGTGTTTTTGCTACTTTCTGGAACAATCGGTTTTCCATCGATTCCTTTCTGCCCAAATCCAAATTTTATTTTTTTTACCTTACCTTTCACTTGCTAGTTTTATTTCATTCTACTTTCTTTTTTAAGTACTTGTTTCCCGTTGTCAGCTTTTATTTTTTTATATATTGTGAATCAATCTTCATGCAGCGCTAATACGACTTTAACCACTTGAAGGGAATAAAAGACATATCTTTAGAAATTGGTGCCCGGGGGCCCGTAAGCAATTAGTTCCAATGTTCCCAAGACGTATCTGTCAGTGGTTTTGTAACAATCGTTAAAATCACGATGCTTCCAGCTAGTGGTGAAATCACTTTTTTTTTATAATCCATGCCATAACACATCTTAAGTCCACAGTCATGAGAACCCTACTGCACCACTTTCTCACGCCTTAAGTATCGCTGAGAACAGAGACGTGCCAGCACAAGCCATATCAGAGAGAACGGAGGTGGGAATGACAGGCGGAAAGCTTGCTACCTGGAAAAGCGCAATAAATTTAAAAATAAATAAATAAAAAAAATCTAATAAGAGCATATAAAAACAAAATAAAATTATATCAAAATAAAAAAAAAATAGCGCAATACAAATATTTTGACAAAGTAAAAAAAAAAAAGCTTGTAATTTTACAACAAAAAAAAAATGCCGATTTGCTTTGCTACTGTATTAACCCTTTAATTCCCTCAAACCTATAATAATACTTGTAATCATTTTTTCTAATTTGGGCAAATTGTGACTGTGCTTGGGAACTACAACCCTCAGCATTCACTGCCATGACTGTATGCAGCTTAAAAAACGATACACCTGTATTTTTATTATACTGCCCCCTACTGACAGATAGGAGCGTGCAGGTAGGTTTCATGCATTCTTTATAGGGTAGGTCATTTAATTGCAGGTCTGCCCTTCAAGCTCTCTGGCTTGCATTACTGTCAGTCCCCATTCTATAATAATCAGGGAGTGTTGGAGTACTTACCCCCTTGCTAGGCCAGTTTGCCCAGCCGCCCTGCTTCTAGTCAGGTATGTGGATTAGGAAAGACAATGAAATACCAGGGAGATGGAAACTTCGAGGAAGTAGTTTGGTCTACGCAGATATAAACCTAGCTATTAAAAAAAAAAAAAAGTCCCAAAATTTTCCTAATGTCTTTGTTTTTTTCTTATTTGCAGATTCAGAACTTTGCTCGGAGGCCGAGCGACAATTCTAAACAAACAGGTTTCCAGCAAGCCGTTTGGTGGGAAGAACTGGAGTTCTCCTCAAGATAAGAAAGCGAGTAAGGCGACTTGAGGGCATCCAAGAGGCATCAAGATGTCCACTTTGAAGGAACGCAAGCCCAAGAAACCTCATTACATTCCTAGACCCCCGGGAAAGCCATTCAAGTACAAGTGCTTCCAATGTCCATTCACCTGTAACGAGAAATCTCACCTCTTCAACCACATGAAGTACGGGCTTTGCAAAAACTCCATCACCCTAGTCACAGAGCAAGACCGAGCGGTCAAGAGCCCAAAGTCAAACGTTACAGAGCCAAAGCTAGCGTCCCCCGAGGGGTTTGCGAAGCCCACACCTGTTGTGGCCAATGGACAGCTTGACTCTAAAGCTCATCACGACATCAGCAGACATGATCTCAAAGACCATGGGGACTTTAAAAACAAGGAGGGCACTGCTCATGTGGAAAAGCCAATCAACCACAAAGATGTGACTGTGCCCTCACCAACCAGGCAAAGCCCCATTTCAAAGCCCATCGCTGTTGAAGGGGTTTTGAGGCCCTCAGCCTTTATGCCAGTGGGAGAACATCGGTACCTGAATAGTACAGAGAGAAGCCACCTACCGGAAATCATGCCACCAGTAGGTGCAGTCAAAGGAGTCCATAGTGAGGGGTCTGCTTTCCAAAGGTTACCAACTCCATGGAAAACTGGAGATATGGTGCCACCTGAGCTTGGTCCAAAGCCAAACTTTCCACATTACATCCGTCCAATGATACCGGAATATAAATATTACGAGACCGGGGTGCCGGCTGTCCTCCCGTGTTTATACGATACCTCAATGCTATCAATGTATGGCTCTCCAGACCACAGACTCTTCCGTCCTCACCCCATTCAATCTTCGGGACTCTCCATGCCAAAGCCACTAAACTCATCGATCGACTATAGACTGATACATCAGTTCCAACAGAACTCGGCCATGCAGTATGGCTTCTACAGACAGGCCGAACATTCCTTTTTTCCTTACGGCCTCAAGCTATCGCACGGCTTGACCAAAGCCCCCACAGCTCCAACCATGGACAATGCCCCTTTCCTCTATCCAACATCCAGCCCACCTCTCTTCTACCCCTTAGACCCAGCTCAAAAGCAGGTGGACTGTCAAAAGGAAGGGCTTCTCAGCCAAGACAAGCATAAACATGAAGGAGAGACCCTGAAGATGAGTCCACGGGCCGGCAGTGCAGCCACTGGCTCTCCTGGTAGACCGAGCCCGACCAACTTCACTCAGACCAGTCAAGGCTTTGAAGGAATCTTTGATCTTTCCAGCAAAACTACCTCTACGTTAGGAAAGTGGGACAGTGTTGGACAAAGCCTTACAGCTTTCAAGCCGGTGAGGAAAAGCACAGACTCCCAACCATCGCTGAGCAGAGGAGACTCTCCATGGTAAGTCATAGCACCTACTCATATGAAAATAGAAGATACTGAAACAAGCTTGAGATTTTGTTGGTCGATTCCTTTGATTTTGATGGAATCCACCAACAATTTCAATGTCTATGTAGACTTTACACCTGGCCCTAATGTCTCGTAGGGATTAGACAAATTGGTTTATTTTTTGTCCCCCGTCATAAGGGGTTTCTGATCACCCCCTATCCACCTCTCTCCATAGATATATCAGATATCATCAGCATTCGTAGGGGTTTACTAGTCTTTGAGAAGACACGTTCTTAACCTGTCCCAACTTTTCCTATTTCAGCTCTGGGAATGAAGATGTTTCTGCCGACTGTGACACATCAATGAGCAGTGATGACGATGCATTTGTACCACTTAACCTTTCCAAGAAATCAGAGATGGAAATGGAGACTCCTCCAGAACAACCGCCCGGCAGTGACTTCATGGGGCAAGACATGCCGCTCAACCTGTCAGTCAAAGACTTGAGCAAGAAAGACCATGTTGAAGGGTCTCCAAACCAGAGAACGTATTCATTGACCGAAGACACAGTCAACATGGCAGATGTCAAGGCGCTAATGGAAAACTGCGACGAGCAAAAGCAATCGGCGGCGGTGGCCCTTTGCCAGCTGGCATCCTACAGCCCCATCCCGGCCGCCCGGTTCGCAGAGGACAATTTTGAAACACAGAGTGAGAAACCGGAACAATCGGCTGTGAACTCTCCAGGGAACAAAGAGGAAGAATGCCATAGCAAAGTGAGGGGTCAGAAGAGGGGGACCCCCAAAGATGTGGACAAAACGGCCGCTAAGAAAGTAAAAACCTCAGACTGCAACAGAGTTTTCACCCTGAGGAAGAGGCAGAGGATGTCTTAGACGCCTGCCCACCTTAAAGACTAGAGCTGCTTGTAATTGGACTTGGTGCGGTCAAGCACTTCCGGTTTATCTGAAGTTCTCCCGGTCTACAGCTAATATTTAGCTGATGAGCGTTCTCTCCCTGCTCCCCCTCCCCGCGCAGGATACGGGTCAGGACTGAATTCTATATTTATATTGGTAATATTTATTTTTGTATAAAGTATATGAGGCGCTGCTGCGGGTGAGGGTCACGACTGTACCGACACGCTCTTTTCCAGGTTTTTATGTATCGTCGCCAATCGTTCAGCTTTCAACCTGAAATGCAGAGAAAAATAAAATATGAAAATAAAAATAAAAATGCTGTATTTCCGATAATTTTCTGGTGTATTTTTTCTAAGCTATGGTAATGGGTTATAAGACACAAAGAGTGGACAGGTCTCCAGCCCCCATGAGAGCAGGACACCCCCCTCCTGAAACATCCTGTGCTGCTGTGAGCCCTGCTCTGTCCATTGTGTAATTGTCATTCTATGACCCCCACAAGATCAGCACACTCCTCTCCTGAAATCCTCTGTGCTGCTGGGAGGACCCTGCTCCTTCCACTATGTAACTCTCATCCTGTGACCTCCACAAGATCAGAACGGTCTTCTCCTGAAATCCTCTGTGCTGCTGTAAATCAGCTTATGCGTGTCATACCATTCCGCACCTTAAAATGTTAGTGGCAATTAAAAATGTCTCCCCAAAGTCAGGGTTCTGAGAAGCAGACGGACAGATATAGCAGAGCTTGTCAAATGTAAGACAACATGCAAGATATAGCAGGCCTCAAAATCGTCAGGCATGGCAGATGTAATCTCATCAGATATGGCAGAGCGGAGCTCATCAGATATAGCAGAGCTGAGCTTGTCAGATAAAGTAGGCCTTAATATCAGACATAGAGCTGAGCTTGTCAGATATAGCAGAGCTATGGCACAAGTCACAGCGATATTACAGTGCATGATGTAGATTTACATAGGACTGCAGCTAAGGCTCACATGTTAAATATGGAGAAGTGATTTAGTTCTACGGGAACAGGGTGTGCTGGAGGAAGCGGGGGTGGCAGAGGTGTCTTCAGGGTGCGGCGACTAATATGGCAGCTGACAATGCCGTGGCGAAGGCCCATCTCAACGTACATCACCCACCCTGCACATCTTCTCTACCATTCAGCCTGAGGCAGGACAAACTGAACGCTCGCCTACAGATACAGGCGGCGCGATGGGATTAACGACGTCCACATTCCACCCCTCCACGGTCACCTTGACTGTAGGAGCGTCCGTCCAGCGTGGAGCTGACGTGCGTCCTCAGGCCGGGGTACGCGTCCTTACTTGCAAGCCCTACAGCCAGCCTAGCACGGGCGGCGCGGGTTCAGACTTACACAATGCGGATGGCGCCCTCGTGCTCCGGCCATCACATGCTTAAAAGGCCATCAGAAACGACGAAAAGCTCTGGCTTGTGTTCCAACTCTTCGGCATTTTCAACACCTCTGCTTGCTGCCAGTAAACCGGATCCTTCATTGCTGTCCAGTCAGGTTATGGTCTGATAGGGACACAGTAACGAGCCGTTCACCAGTGCAATCATCAAGTAACCTCGGCAGGAAGTAAAACCACTGAGGTCCCGTTCAATGAGAGCAATCAGAGATTTTGGAAAACCTAATGAAGTGCGATACAAACTATATCAGTAAAATTGCAGAATTGATCATACGGTGGATACTGTATGTAACACGTCACACAGCTGAGGTTTTGCTACAATGATATCCAGTCTGGTAAATCCCACTCGGACTCCAGACCGATACACTGTAACAAACTACCAGGGCAGGATACAATTGTGACAAACCCTCTGCTGTGTGAGGTTGCGCCCTGTGAGATTATTTTCATTCACTGACAGCAAGCGGCGATCAGTGAAGAAGTGGAACATAAAAAAATTAAAAGTTAGGAAAGGCAGAAACTTTTTGCTATACAATGACGAATCTTTATTGACAGAGAAGCGGACGACATATTTAACCCCCACGACAATTATTCTGGGGCATCAGGTTGTCACTTAAAGGGGAACTCCATCATTTTCCCTGGTATAATTTTACCTTGCACTGTAAGCAATGACACAAATACGTGGAGCACTGAACTGTGAGGCGAAGTTCACACGTGGCAGATCATTTGGTTAAGGATTTGGCCACCAATCCGTGGTCAATCCACTTGAGGATTTTGCTGGGGATTTGGCAGTAGAATTACTGATTTCCCCGATCAGCTATGATTTGCAGGAAAATGTCATCCATTGCACCAGGATGGGGTTTCGCAATCCGTCATGTGTGAACTTGGCCTAAGAAACTGCTTAGTGTCTGACGTGAAGGAGACCCCCCCCCCCAGCATGGAGGAGGAAGGGGGCAAGATCTTATATAGAACTACAAAAAATTCATTTAGGAAATGGAGTAAGGCGTTAACTTTATTCACAAAGGTCGGGACCCCTGGAGGGCTCATTCAGGTTAACCCCTCTCCTACCCGGGAGCTGTAGAATGGACGGAAGAGCGACTGCACCGAGAAGATCGCGCTGTGCACCATCCGGCTCCGATATTCCCACAAGAATCACTCCCTCAAGTGAATGGGTCTGCGAGAAAAACAAAGGACGGCGCACGGAAGACGGACAACATGGTTCCCCGAGTAAGGCCTTTATATGTCTGCCAGAAGTTAACCCCTTGCACCCCACGTGTCTATATAATGAAGTATGCACGGCCTGCACGCTGATGGCGCCGGCTGCTTGGTGCTGTAGCTCTGGATCTAGAGACTCCATAACCACCCCTGCGTTTGTGGAGAAACAATTACCAGCCGACACCAGGGAAGGTAAAAAGGAGGCCATTTTTCGGTAAAATGGCAACCCCTGGACTCGGGCCTACTGCACGCCTCACCTGCGTCCTCGTCAAGCCTGCGATCAGGCTCTGGAAAAATGGAAGCTCCTAGCGCACAACATTTCTGATCAAACGTGTGTCGGGCTAAGAGCTTCCATTTCTAGTAGGAATAATACCACTTTAATTTAGAATGACCCCCATTTCTCAGCTCTATTGTCTGTATGTGTAAAGTTGTGCAGCCATTTTTTATTTTATCAAGAGGGGGGCGTAAACTCTCAGGGATTACCCCTTACATGACGACATCTAGCGATATCAACATACTTTCATTTCCCAGGCCCACCTATCCCGATCCAGACTGGATGAGCTCCTAGTGTCAGCTGACCTGATCCATAAAGTCCCCTCCACTCATACTGGATGGGCCACATGGTCGGATCGTGCCCCCATCACTGTCCCGAGTCCAACCCTCCAAAATGGCGGCTCTACTCCGTTGCCCAACCAGAATGGAGGACTCTCTTTCTTCCTTGAAATAATATTTCAATCTTAATGATGTGGGAGGTATATCTATTACATCACTGTGGGGAGCGCAAAAGGCGCATATGAAACCGCTTCCAGACTCTGCACGATTCAGGACACAAAGTCACACCCACATCCACTCACTACGTCCCCCATTACTGCTGGCGTCAGTGTGGTTCTGCCCAACGGTTTCACCATTGTGGAGAGTGACGGAAAAGTTGGCACACTCCCTTGTCTCCAGAACTGGCGATTCTCAGTACTGGTCTAGATCAGGCATGGCCTACCTGCGGCTCTCCAGCTGTTGTAAAACTACAACTCCCACAATGGCCTGCTGGAAGCAGGTGGCAGTCTGGGCATGATGGGAGTTGTAGTTTCTGGAGAGCCTCAGGTTGGCCACCCCTGCTCTAGATGGCACTCATCCATCCTTCACATATTCTCACGGCCACGCGCAAGGCAATAGCGAGACATTGGAGACAACCAGCCACCCCAACATATCGGAGGTCATCCTAACGGTGACTTACATAGGATGCATGAGCTGGTTTTCGCCCCCTCCTTGCAGTACAGGATAAGAGCACACAGCCAATGGCGGATGTGGCTTTCTAGTGCCCACGCCGCTGCCGACCGCCCTACTTCACAGATCACGCTGTGGAGACTTTGGGCTCCTACAACTGTATATGCAAAGTATCCCGGTCTCATGTCTTAGGGCTTGTTCAGTGTTTTGCTGGCCGTTTTTAGACTCAGTAGTGTTTACGGTTTCATTCCGTTTTTCCGTATGGCGTATACAGTATTACATAGAAAAAAATTGGGCTGGGCATAAAATTTTCAATAGAATGATTCCGCAGAAACGGAACGGATACGGAAGACATTCCGTATGTGTTTATTTTTTATTTTTTTCTGCGGACCCACTGACTTGAATGGACCCACGGAATGCGATTTGTAGGCAATAATAGGACATGTTCTATCTTTGAACGGTATAGAATGCATATGGAGTACATTTCGTTTTTTTTGTGGAACCACTGAAATGAATGGTTCCGTATATGGAACGCAAAAAACGTTTGTGTGAACGAGCCCTTATACTGTACATGTAAATGTGACAATGCCATGCATCACGTCTCCTGTGTGTCATTTCAGAGCTTCCTTTTTTTTTTATTAGTTATTATGTATTACACAACATGTATAATAGGCTTGAAAATCAATAAAAAGACAATGATGGAAAAAATAAATAAATAAAGCCGAGCACTTACCGTCAGGGAGACGAGACGGAAGCAGGAGTCCCCTCCTGCCCAGCTCTGCCAGGGCGAGGCAGCCCCCGTGCCAAGCGTTATTCGTCTCCTGGAAACTGTGATACAAGAAAAGCAGAAATAAGAGGTGACCGCGACCAGGGATTACCGACGGGAGACGTCCAACATGGCCGCCACGTCACCCAGCGCCCGACAGACCCCAGAGACTGTAGTCGGGTCTGTCCATCTTCTGTCCTGACAAAACGGCGCAGAGTACTTAACATTGGAGACAATGTAATGTGCAAAAGTCCTAAAGGGGGGTGGGCAGGAGAGGAGTGTGCTGATCCCATGAGAGGTTAAAGGCAGAGTGTTACATAGTGGAAGGTGCAGCACAGAGTATTTCAGGAGAGGAGTGTGCTGATCCCATGAGAGGTTAAAGGCAGAGTGTTACATAGTGAAAAGTGCAGCACAGAGTATTTCAGGAGAGGAGTGTGCTGATCCCATGAGAGGTTAAAGGCCGAGTGTTACATAATGGAAGGTGCAGCACAGAGTATTTCAGGAGAGGAGTGTGCTGATCCCATGAGAGGTTAAAGGCAGAGTGTTACATAGTGAAAAGTGCAGCACAGAGTATTTCAGGAGAGGAGTGTGCTGATCCCATGAGAGGTTAAAGGCCGAGTGTTACATAATGGAAGGTGCAGCACAGAGTATTTCAGGAGAGGAGTGTGCTGATCCCATGAGAGGTTAAAGGCCGAGTGTTACATAGTGAAAGGTGCAGCACAGAGTATTTCAGGAGAGGAGTTTACAGATCTAATGAGAGGTTAACGGCCGAGTGCTATATATAGTGGAAGGTGCAGCACAGAGTATTTCAGGAGAGGAGTTTACAGATCTAATGAGAGGTTAACGGCCGAGTGCTATATATAGTGGAAGGTGCAGCACAGAGTATTTCAGGAGAGGAGTTTACAGATCTAATGAGAGGTTAACGGCCGAGTGCTATATATAGTGGAAGGTGCAGCACAAAGTATTTCAGGAACAAAGTGGGTTGGCAGTGACCTATTCACCTATATGATGTTGGAGAGGACAGGGCTGCAGAAAACGGGTCATGATGTACGAATTAGGAGGCCAAAAGAAATTGGCCGGTCTCCGCACAGGGGAATGTACAGACGTTTCTTAGCCTCCATCACACATATAGAGGTTTCGGGAAGGAGCGCACAAGTCTGCACAGGTCTCCAGGAGTAGCCGCTATGCAAATCCTGCTGCACAGGCAGCCGGGCCCAGCGCAAAACCCCAGCCCGAGATCTGAACAGATATGGCGACGGGGGCGATAACACGAGGGAAGAGTCTGCTATATACATCTGATATCACATATATACAGCTGATGACCATAGAGGGTCATACGTGCAGGGCCACACACCAGGGGAGGCTGCTATATACATCTGATATCACATATATACAGCTGGTGACCATAGAGGGTCATACGTGCAGGGCCACACACGTCTGATATCACATATATACAGCTGGTGACCATAGAGGGTCATACGTGCAGGGCCACACACGTCTGATATCACATATATACAGCTGGTGACCATAGAGGGTCATATGTGCAGGGCCACACACCGGCCATACACATCTGATATCACATATATACAGCTGGTGACCATAGAGGGTCATACGTGCAGGGCCACACACCAGGGGAGGCTGCTATATACATCTGATATCACATATATACAGCTGGTGACCATAGAGGGTCATACGTGCAGGGCCACACACATCTGATATCACATATATACAGCTGGTGACCATAGAGGGTCATACGTGCAGGGCCACACACGTCTGATATCACATATATACAGCTGGTGACCATAGAGGGTCATACGTGCAGGGCCACACACGTCTGATATCACATATATACAGCTGGTGACCATAGAGGGTCATACGTGCAGTGCCACACACATCTGATATCACATATATACAGCTGGTGACCATAGAGGGTCATACGTGCAGGGCCACACACGTCTGATATCACATATATACAGCTGGTGACCATAGAGGGTCATACGTGCAGTGCCACACACATCTGATATCACATATATACAGCTGGTGACCATAGAGGGTCATACGTGCAGTGCCACACACATCTGATATCACATATATACAGCTGGTGACCATAGAGGGTCATACGTGCAGGGCCACACACGTCTGATATCACATATATACAGCTGGTGACCATAGAGGGTCATACGTGCAGTGCCACACACATCTGATATCACATATATACAGCTGGTGACCATAGAGGGTCATACGTGCAGGGCCATACACATCTGATATCACATATATACGTGCAGGGCCGCACACACCGGCCATACACATCTGATATCACATATATACAGCTGGTGACCATAGAGGGTCATACGTGCAGTGCCACACACATCTGATATCACATATATACAGCTGGTGACCATAGAGGGTCATACGTGCAGGGCCACACACGTCTGATATCACATATATACAGCTGGTGACCATAGAGGGTCATACGTGCAGTGCCACACACATCTGATATCACATATATACAGCTGGTGACCATAGAGGGTCATACGTGCAGGGCCATACACATCTGATATCACATATATACGTGCAGGGCCGCACACACCGGCCATACACATCTGATATCACATATATACAGCTGATGACCATAGAGGGTCATACGTGCAGGGCCACACACCAGGGGAGGCTGCTATATACATCTGATATCACATATATACAGCTGGTGACCATAGAGGGTCATACGTGCAGGGCCACACACGTCTGATATCACATATATACAGCTGGTGACCATAAAGGGTCATACGTGCAGGGCCACACACCGGCCATACACATCTGATATCACATATATACAGCTGGTGACCATAGAGGGTCATACGTGCAGGGCCACAAACGTCTGATATCACATATATACAGCTGGTGACCATAAAGGGTCATACGTGCAGTGCCACACACGTCTGATATCACATATATACAGCTGGTGACCATAAAGGGTCATACGTGCAGGGCCACACACCGGCCATACACATCTGATATCACATATATACGTGCAGGGACACACACTGGCCAGCAGACGACTCCTGAAACCACTGCCCAGCTGAATGACCCCCATCAGACTTGTGGCAGGGCCTTTTTCTTTTTTTTTGGGGGGGGGGGGGGGGTATGTAATTTCATGATTACCTGAAGCAGTCGAGCATAGAGCCCACAACGTCATCAGCCAGTTCTCTAGGGAGTCTGCCTGTCAAGCGCCCGATCCTGGGAAAAGGGAAGGAAATGAAGGGGTTAAGGTTGTGTGGGAAAGCTGGGTGACCACCAATATGGCCACCATAAGGCTTTAACAAGCTATGGATCAATGCTGGACCCAAGCAGGTGTACGCGCCATGCAGGACTCTGGGAAAGCTGGGTGGCGATCCCAGCTCTGACTACGTTGCTGGGACGCGCTGGCGCACAGTGTGGCTGCTGTCACTGCTTTCCTAAGGTCCTGATGGGAATACCCTCTGCAGATTATGGTGGACTGACAACCCCCCGCAGAAGCCACAGCAGTGGTGGCACCGGTTGTCGCCCTCCTTTTTTCCGGCAGACGGACTGGGCACGTTGTGCATGAGCTGAAGATTTGCTTGCAGATTGCTACAAGGAAGTACGGGGAGCAAACAAAGCGAGCGAGTGCCCCGAGGGCTCCGCAAATTTCACTACAATAATGTTTGCTCTGCCAACTGTGAGACCTTCAACGGTCGGGCCAGGGAAAAAAAAAAAAAAAGAGCACTAATCTGTTAACCACTATTTGCTATAGAGCAGGCCGGCCTACCCTTTCGCCGCAGACCATCGCACAATGGTGTCTTTGTCCTTCAGTCCCACCAGCAACTGCTCTGTAAGAGAAAGTGAGAAGATTACAGGAGAGCAGGTGCCATGGAAGGGGTCAACTTCTGCTGGGAGCCCAAGGCAAAAACTAAAGGACTGGGGGCGCTCTTGCATTCAAGTCTATGGAAAAGCTCTGCCTCTGCGGCTGTGGTGGTGGAAAATGGTACTGCAGCACATTCTACACACAGGAGAATCCGTTAGGAGGGACTGGGTAAAGGATATTCCAGGATAGCAGAATGAGAGAGAAATGAAAGGCATTGCTAGGCCGGACCTAAAAGGGGTTGTCACGGATGAAACAACCATCGCCACCTCTGTCCACAGGTTGTGTGCGGTATTGCAGCTCTGTCCTTATTGACTACAATGGAGCCAAGATACCAGACACAACCCATGGACAGGGGTGGTGCTGCTTCATGAAGAAAGCAGCCATGTTTTACTAATACTGGACAACCCCTTAAGGGTCCATTCACACGTCCGCAATTCTGTTCCGCATTTTGCAGAATGGAATTGCGGACCCATTCATTTCTATGGGGCAACACTATGTGCTGCTCGGATCCGCAACTCCATTCCCGAAAAAAATAGAACATGTCCTATTCTTGTCCGCAATCCCGGACAAGATTAAGCATTTTTTATTAAAGTGCCAGCGATGTGCGGTCCGCAAAAATGCGGAACGCACATTGCTGGTGCCCGTGTTTAGCGCAAAAACTCCTCTAAAAAGGTGCATAACCCTTTTAAAGGCCATGCAATTTATTTATTTTTTCCCCCCCCAATCATTGCATTGGAAGAACCACAAGATTTGTAATTTTCTATCAATGTAGTCATGTCAGGATGACACCGTTGGGGGGCACATGTCACTTACTTTCTGCCCGTATGGGGCCTCATCTAAGGGTTCATAAGATTCGCCAGTACTGGATACTAATTTAAAAACCAATATAAATGAAACTTTATGTAAAGGGTACGTAAAGCAGATGCCTCTTGATCGCTTGTATACCGCTAATAAGGCGGAGTCCAGACATGAGCTTGTTGCAGACCAGGGGGGGGTAACCCATCAGTGCCGCCTGGCAGCGCACTAATGGGCTGACGGAGGGAGCCCCTGGCAATCACTGCCCGGCTCCCACGTTTATCACCCAGGCACGGCTTCCGTTTCTGTGGGTGCACCAAGGGGTTAAGTGTTGCTATCTCTTTAGGCAGAGGCTTGTGCAATCGGCCGGCAGACATGAATATGTCAGTGTTCCGGGCTCGGCCGTCACTCAGCGGGCGCACAAAGCTTTATTCAACACGTTCAAACCTCTCCATTTTCATGCCACTTTCTGAACAAACAAGGCTTGACAGGGCAAACAAGGCGATGGCTGCAGACCGTGGCGATCTGTGGGACCCTGTGCCGGGATTTCAGGACCGGGGACGACTGTGCGGGCAGTTTAAGTGACGTCGGCCGATTCCCGGTGCACGATATTCGCCTAGACTTGACACTTCTCCAGGGCTATTGCAAACGTGATGTCCTCAGCAGCTTATCATGGTGGAGAATGAATGGGAGAGCACTACAAAGTCCTCCCCTGTCAAACTGTCCTTGGTTCCATCTGTACCTAGGAAAGCTGGGTGGCAAGCAATAGCGGCTTTCCTAGGCTCCTGGATGGCAGACCTGTCTAGTTACACAGATAGGTAGGCAACTAGGCGGTCTGCCATTCCAGAAAGCTGGGTGACAACCCCTGTTAGACGTGAAACAGTGGCCATGTTGGTTGTCACATTGAACCAGCTGGGACTATGTATGCCCTCAAAGCCTGGGTGACCCTGTGACTACACAGCGGCTAAAAATGGCGGGTACAATTTAGCCACTTCCTGCTGAGATTGCTACGTACCTACTACATTCTCAATCTCCTCTGGGATATCGTACTCTTCATCATCCTCGGGGGAAGTAGTCCCGGCTGAGTTCTGGGTGCCGGCAGAAGACTGAAGCAAATTGTCAGCCAGAGACCTGGATCCGCGCTGATACCTGCGTACAGACAGAGGTTAGACTATCCCTTTAAATGTGACCCTAAACTTCAGCTAGGCCCCCAGTGTTATGTATATAGGGTCACGCACTGGTCAGCCCCCAGTACGTGGCCAATAGTGGGAATCGCTCCTTTTACAAGCTCAGGTGATACAGTTCAATACAGTGCCCGTACATTGATTGGTGGGGGTCCGACACCCCCGTCACTCCTGGGAGCGCTATGGCCTTCTCCCAGCTTTTCCTAAGCCATGTGATGATACGCTCAGTCACATGACCAAGGCGCAGCTCGGCCCCATAGAAGTGAATGGGACGGAGCGCGATACCAAGCACGGCCACTGCACGATGTATGGCGCTGTGCTTCAAGAGCTGTGAGAGAGCGGCGATGCTCACATGGGCGCCAGTGTCTTCTCAAACAGCTGATCGGCAATTAGCTGTAAAATCTGGGAAAAAACATTTAAAAATAAATAAACATTCTACAGTTTTCTAACCAGCGCCTGGATCTGAAGACTTTTGTATAGCCATTGAGTTTTTCAATGAGCTCTACGAGTACAGCGCCACCTGCTGTTTGTTCTCTAACTTCTATGTCCACCTCACTGAGGTGGACGCACATGCTCAGGTCTGTACTTCACATAGCACCCCTTTGATATAAATCTAGCAGAGCAATGAATGTGGAGATCTCTGGATCCATACGAGGTCCAGGGCTGGTTCTAGGATTGTTAGACAGATTGTCATGGACTGTGCGATGTCCGATCCTCATAAAATAGCAGCAGGGACGACCAATATCTCCCTCACAGGAGGTTTAGGAAGCTGAGATTTGAGGAGCTGTAAGTTCACACGCACAGTGGCTTGGCAGACACAGAAGCTGCTGCCCAGCTAACAGCTCCCCATACCTCAGCTTCCTGAACCCCTTCATGAGTTAGACCCCGAGGGAACTTAAAGGTAGAAAATATCCCCGGGACGGAAGGATTACAGTGGAGGGACGGACCCTATCAGTGTGAGAGATCAGCGCGGTCAGGGACGGGGACTGCTGCAGCCCGTGGCCGATGCGTTCCGCATAGTAATGGCCGGCATAATACTGGATCTGCGGGAACCTTTAAATCACTGATGGGTATTAGTGGAGGGCGGCGGACACCCAGCATAGTCTTCTGCTCTCATTTACACTCTGTGCTGCCAGAGGGCCCGAGCTTCCCATGTTGTGTCAGTGCCGGGTAAAGCCGCCCGACCGGTTCAGCGACGTCGCCCTATTTACATTAAAGAGGACCTGTCACTAATGACTTTTGGGGATTTTTTTGCTTTGTACTTTTTCAGTTTTTGCTGTAAGTGATTTGCCTGACCCCAGAGAATAATGCTTACCTCTACAAAGCACAGGTCAGGGGGTCCAGTGCGGAGACCCCATCAGTCATTAGAATAGGAGCCCCCCCCCATTCTCTATAATCAGGCCTGGGGGAGACCAAGGGGAATGAGGTCTCCTCTCCCATAGATCTGTATGGAGCCTGGTTATAGGGAAGGGGACACGGGAGAGCCGTCATCACCATAAGTGGGGGGCCCCGGTGATTTCCATGTACATTACCCACCTCCATTTGGCCACCTTGGGTTTGAGGAAGGTGAGCCCCAGGCGCTGGACGAGCTTGACCCCCAGCTTGCGGAGCACCGTCTGGTTGCTGTCACAGAGCTTGCAGTTGTCCAGGGCGGTCAGAACGGTCGCGGCTGCGGTATATATGAGAGAGGGACAAAGATGAGACCGACGGCACAAACAACTGAAGAGAGCGTCCTATAAATGGCTGAAAACAGAATAATGTACTGACCCATCGCTCCGAAATACAGTCTATTGCCCCCTGTTATCAGCCATTTCAGAGGAGAGGATGACTGTAGGACAGGAGAATACAGTCTATTGCTCCCTGTTATCAGCCATTTCAGAGGAGAGGATGACTGTAGGACAGGAGAATACAGTCTATTGCTCCCTGTTATCAGCCATTTCAGGGGAGAGGATGACTGTAGGACAGGAGAATACAGTCTATTGCTCCCTGTTATCAGACATTTCAGGGGAGAGGATGATTGTAGGACAGGAGAATACAGTCTATTGCTCCCTGTTATCAGCCATTTCAGAGGAGAGGATGACTGTAGGACAGGAGAATACAGTCTATTGCTCCCTGTTATCAGCCATTTCAGGGGAGAGGATGACTGTAGGACAGGGGAATACAGTCTATTGCCCCCTGTTATCAGCCATTTCAGGGGAGTATGACTGTAGGACAGGAGAATACAGTCTATTGCCCCCTGTTATCAGCCATTTCAGGGGAGAGGATGACTGTAGGACAGGAGAATACAGTCTATTGCCCCCTGTTATCAGCCATTTCAGGTGAGAGGATGACTGTAGGACAGGAGAATACAGTCTATTGCTCCCTGTTATCAGCCATTTCAGGGGAGAGGATGACTGTAGGACAGGAGAATACAGTCTATTGCCCCCTGTTATCAGCCATTTCAGGGGAGGATGACTGTAGGACAGGAGAATACAGTCTATTGCCCCCTGTTATCAGCCATTTCAGGGGAGAGGATGACTGTAGGACAGGAGAATACAGTCTATTGCCCCCTGTTATCAGCCATTTCAGGGGAGAGGATGACTGTAGGACAGGAGAATACAGTCTATTGCCCCTTGTTATCAGCCATTTCAGAGGAGAGGATGACTGTAGGACAGGAGAATACAGTCTATTGCCCCCTGTTATCAGCCATTTCAGGGGAGAGGATGACTGTAGGACAGGAGAATACAGTCTATTGCCCCCTGTTATCAGCCATTTCAGGGGAGAGGATGACTGTAGGACAGGAGAATACAGTCTATTGCTCCCTGTTATCAGCCATTTCAGGGGAGAGGATGACTGTAGGACAGGAGAATACAATCTATTGCCCTCTGTTATCAGCCATTTCAGGGGAGAGGATGACTGTAGGACAGGAGAATACAGTCTATTGCCCTCTGTTATCAGCCATTTCAGGGGAGAGGATGACTGTAGGACAGGAGAATACAATCTATTGCTCCCTGTTATCAGCCATTTCAGGGGAGAGGATGACTGTAGGACAGGAGAATACAGTCTATTGCCCCCTGTTATCAGCCATTTCAGGGGAGAGGGTGACTGTAGGACAGGAGAATACAGTCTATTGCTCCCTGTTATCAGCCATTTCAGGGGAGAGGATGACTGTAGGACAGGAGAATACAGTCTATTGCTCCCTGTTATCAGCCATTTCAGGGGAGAGGATGACTGTAGGACAGGAGAATACAGTCTATTGCTCCCTGTTATCAGCCATTTCAGGGGAGAGGATGACTGTAGGACAGGAGAATACAGTCTATTGCCCCCTGTTATCAGCCATTTCAGGGGAGAGGATGACTGTAGGACAGGAGAATACAGTCTATTGCTCCTGTTATCAGCCATTTCAGGGGAGAGGATGACTGTAGGACAGGAGAATACAGTCTATTGCCCCCTGTTATCAGCCATTTCAGAGGGAGAGGATGACTGTAGGACAGGAGAATACAGTCTATTGCCCCCTGTTATCAGCCATTTCAGGGGAGAGGATGACTGTAGGACAGGAGAATACAGTCTATTGCTCCCTGTTATCAGCCATTTCAGGGGAGAGGATGACTGTAGGACAGGAGAATACAGTCTATTGCCCCTGTTATCAGCCATTTCAGGGGGAGGATGACTGTAGGACAGGAGAATAAAGTCTATTGCCCCCTGTTATCAGCCATTTCAGGGGGGAGGATGACTGTAGGACAGGAGAATACAGTCTATTGCCCCTGTTATCAGCCATTTCAGGGGGGAGGATGACTGTAGGACAGGAGAATACAGTCTATTGCCCCCTGTTATCAGCCATTTCAGGGGAGAGGATGACTGTAGGACAGGAGAATACAGTCTATTGCTCCCTGTTATCAGCCATTTCAGGGGAGAGGATGACTGTAGGACAGGAGAATACAGTCTATTGCTCCCTGTTATCAGCCATTTCAGGGGGAGGATGACTGTAGGACAGGAGAATACAGTCTATTGCCCCCTGTTATCAGCCATTTCAGGGGAGAGGATGACTGTAGGACAGGAGAATACAGTCTATTGCCCCCTGTTATCAGCCATTTCAGGGGAGAGGATGACTGTAGGACAGGAGAATACAGTCTATTGCTCCCTGTTATCAGCCATTTCAGGGGGAGGATGACTGTAGGACAGGAGAATACAGTCTATTGCCCCCTGTTATCAGACATTTCAGGGGAGAGGATGACTGTAGGACAGGAGAATACAATCTATTGCCCCCTGTTATCAGCCATTTCAGGGGAGAGGATGACTGTAGGACAGGAGAATACAGTCTATTGCTCCCTGTTATCAGCCATTTCAGGGGGAGGATGACTGTAGGACAGGAGAATACAGTCTATTGCCCCCGGTTATCAGCCATTTCAGGGGGGAGGATGACTGTAGGACAGGAGAATACAATCTATTGCCCCCTGTTATCAGCCATTTCAGGGGAGAGGATGACTGTAGAACAGGAGAATACAGTCTATTGCTCCCTGTTATCAGCCATTTCAGGGGGAGGATGACTGTAGGACAGGAGAATACAGTCTATTGCCCCCGGTTATCAGCCATTTCAGGGGGGAGGATGACTGTAGGACAGGAGAATACAGTCTATTGCCCCCTGTTATCAGCCATTTCAGGGGAGAGGATGACTGTAGGACAGGAGAATACAGTCTATTGCTCCCTGTTATCAGCCATTTCAGGGGAGAGGATGACTGTAGGACAGGAGAATACAGTCTATTGCCCCCTGTTATCAGCCATTTCAGGGGAGAGGATGACTGTAGGACAGGAGAATACAGTCTATTGCCCCCTGTTATCAGCCATTTCAGGGGAGAGGATGACTGTAGGACAGGAGAATACAGTCTATTGCCCCCTGTTATCAGCCATTTCAGGGGAGAGGATGACTGTAGGACAGGAGAATACAGTCTATTGCCCCTGTTATCAGCCATTTCAGGGGGAGGATGACTGTAGGACAGGAGAATACAGTCTATTGCCCCCTGTTATCAGCCATTTCAGGGGAGAGGATGACTGTAGGAACAGGAGAATACAGTCTATTGCTCCCTGTTATCAGCCATTTCAGGGGGAGGATGACTGTAGGACAGGAGAATACAGTCTATTGCCCCCGGTTATCAGCCATTTCAGGGGGAGGATGACTGTAGGACAGGAGAATACAGTCTATTGCTCCCCTGTTATCAGCCATTTCAGGGGAGAGGATGACTGTAGGACAGGAGAATACAGTCTATTGCTCCCTGTTATCAGCCATTTCAGGGGGAGGATGACTGTAGGACAGGAGAATACAGTCTATTGCCCCGGTTATCAGCCATTTCAGGGGGAGGATGACTGTAGGACAGGAGAATACAGTCTATTGCTCCCTGTTATCAGCCATTTCAGGGGGAGGGATGACTGTAGGACAGGAGAATACAGTCTATTGCTCCCTGTTATCAGCCATTTCAGGGGAGAGGATGACTGTAGGACAGGAGAATACAGTCTATTGCTCCTGTTATCAGCCATTTCAGGGGAGAGGATGACTGTAGGACAGGAGAATACAGTCTATTGCTCCCTGTTATCAGCCATGTCAGGGGAGAGGATGACTGTAGGACAGGAGAATACAGTCTATTGCTCCCTGTTATCAGCCATTTCAGGGGAGAGGATGACTGTAGGACAGGAGAATACAGTCTATTGCACCCTGTTATCAGCCATTTCAGGGGAGAGGATGACTATAGGACAGGAGAATACAGTCTATTGCCCCCTGTTATCAGCCATTTCAGGGGGAGAGGATGACTGTAGGACAGGAGAATACAGTCTATTGCCCCCTGTTATCAGCCATTTCAGGGGAGAGGATGACTGTAGGACAGGAGAATACAGTCTATTGTCCCCTGTTATCAGCCATTTCAGAGGAGAGGATGACTGTAGGACAGGAGAATACAGTCTATTGCTCCCTGTTATCAGCCATTTCAGGGGAGAGGATGACTGTAGGACAGGAGAATACAGTCTATTGTCCCCTGTTATCAGCCATTTCAGAGGAGAGGATGACTGTAGGACAGGAGAATACAGTCTATTGCCCCCTGTTATCAGCCATTTCAGGGGAGAGGATGACTGTAGGACAGGAGAATACAGTCTATTGCCCCCTGTTATCAGCCATTTCAGGGGAGAGGATGACTGTAGGACAGGAGAATACAGTCTATTGCCCCCTGTTATCAGCCATTTCAGGGGAGAGGATGACTGTAGGACAGGAGAATACAGTCTATTGTCCCCTGTTATCAGCCATTTCAGAGGAGAGGATGACTGTAGGACAGGAGAATACAGTCTATTGTCCCCTGTTATCAGCCATTTCAGGGGAGAGGATGACTGTAGGACAGGAGAATACAATCTATTGCCCCCTGTTATCAGCCATTTCAGGGGAGAGGATGACTGTAGGACAGGAGAATACAGTCTATTGCCCCTGTTATCAGCCATTTCAGAGGAGAGGATGACTGTAGGACAGGAGAATACAGTCTATTGCTCCCTGTTATCAGCCATTTCAGGGGAGAGGATGACTGTAGGACAGGAGAATACAGTCTATTGCCCCCTGTTATCAGCCATTTCAGAGGAGAGGATGACTGTAGGACAGGAGAATACAGTCTATTGCCCCCTGTTATCAGCCATTTCAGGGGAGAGGATGACTGTAGGACAGGAGAATACAGTCTATTGTCCCCTGTTATCAGCCATTTCAGAGGAGAGGATGACTGTAGGACAGGAGAATACAGTCTATTGCCCCCTGTTATCAGCCATTTCAGGGGAGAGGATGACTGTAGGACAGGAGAATACAGTCTATTGCCCCCTGTTATCAGCCATTTCAGGGGAGAGGATGACTGTAGGACAGGAGAATACAGTCTATTGCTGCCTGTTATCAGCCATTTCAGGGGAGAGGATGACTGTAGGACAGGAGAATACAATCTATTGTCCCCTGTTATCAGCCATTTCAGGGGAGAGGATGACTGTAGGACAGGAGAATACAGTCTATTGCCCCCTGTTATCAGCCATTTCAGGGGGGAGGATGACTGTAGGACAGGAGAATACAGTCTATTGCTCCCTGTTATCAGCCATTTCAGGGGAGAGGATGACTGTAGGACAGGAGAATACAATCTATTGTCCCCTGTTATCAGCCATTTCAGGGGAGAGGATGACTGTAGGACAGGAGAATACAGTCTATTGCCCCCTGTTATCAGCCATTTCAGGGGGAGGATGACTGTAGGACAGGAGAATACAGTCTATTGCCCCCTGTTATCAGCCATTTCAGGGGGGAGGATGACTGTAGGACAGGAGAATACAGTCTATTGCCCCCTGTTATCAGCCATTTCAGGGAGAGGATGACTGTAGGACAGGAATTAGTGACAGAAATCTACACAATGTCCCTTCTCCAGTGCTGAGAACCTCCAGATACAATTACATCCATGATGTGTGACTAATTATAATGCTGCTTGTTGTCATTAAGTGGAAACATTATGATTTGCATCCAGAGGTTTTTAGCCTCTAGGTGTAAATAAGAATGATCCCATTCACTGGCAGTAAGCAGAGATCTTGGAATTGAAACACAAAACCAGTATGTACCAACTTTTGCAATTTTTTATTTATTTATGCCAAGTCTAGTGCGGGCCGTATAATAAATTCCTCCATTAACTTTGAGACTACGTCAATTCAGGAATCATCTTAAAGGGGCTGAAATAATACGAACTTGTGATGTGTTAATGAGACCCTGAGCAGAGATGTGGCGGGAGATGAGGAGGGAGATGATGAATTCAGAGTCCGGGGCGGGAAAAAGCAGCAGGGAGAGGGAAACCCTGAATGAAAGAGCGGGAGAGAGGGAAGACGGGACAGCAGGAGGTAACAAGGCCGGACGGGTGGAAACATCAAAGACATTAGGAAGGAGCCTTGGACGGGTCAAGGAAGACGACTAAACCTGCCATGGGTTCTGGTGGGGTTTCCCCGATTAGCTTATATTGGGAGATGCCATAGAGGAGCCAACAAGACTATCCCTCTTCATATCGGAGAGGTCCCCCTGCCCACAAGGGTCTAAAGTCAACAAGCCCCCAACCGTTTCTGGGAAAGCTGGGTGTCAACGACTGGCACTTCAGCTTTCCTAGACTCCTGAAGGGTGCGATTTAACAGCACTGCCAGGGCAGACACAGAGGTTCACTTTAGGCCTGCCCGGAAGCTGAACGGCCACCCCTGTAGAGGTCACACCCAGCTTTCCCAGCTTGAAACAACTTAAAAGGGATTGCTTTTTAGGCAATTGCCAGGCCGGCGCCTCACCGTAGGGTAAGCAGTCTTCTCTTTTGCCGTGCTTGAAAAGCTGCGCCTGTAACAGAGAAAAAGCATAAATAGACGCACTACACATCCCAGCAAGCCCTGCTGTAATAGCAGAGAGTGCACCCTCCAAATGTAGCCCCCCTACAGCTTATGTGATGCGAGAGATCACCTGACCTACTTGCTGGCGGTTTCCTCGCATAGCTCTCCTCATTACCCGCATACCATAGCCGGGACGGTGGCGAAGTACTGGGGCGAGCTGACCCAATTTACTCTTTAGACGCGTAATTAAGCACAAGCTGGCAGGGCGCCATGCAGAGATAACTTCCCGAGTGTTAATAAACTGCATTCCACGCGGCGTGCATTCCGTCGCTGAACGCGGGAGCGGCCACAAAGGCGACCAGGAGAAAGCAGAACAATACTCCATGTACCCGTTCTCACATTCCATTACCATGAACCGACGACAGCTAATTAATATGCGTCGGGATAACAAAGTAATTACTACTTCACAAAGTAAGGAAAAGCTGGGTGATCGACCATGATGTGGATGTAACGGCGGCCATATTGGATATCACCCAGCTTTCCCAAGAGGAAAACAGGGGGGGTAACTTAAGGGCTTCAACCAGAAGACCCATGTTAGGGTGAGGGCCGACACTTAATAGGCCCCACTGATGCTGGAGAGCACGGCTCAGGGTAGGTGGAGGTCCTGCACGGGCGGACGCCCCACTTTTCTAGAACGTCTTATTATGTTAAAGGGGGTGTCCAGAATATGAAGAACATGGCACTTTATGCACTGGTTGTGAGTGGTATGCAAGTCAGGTATTAGGGGGGCATCACGTGCCCATGGCGGTTCCCTTATCTAATGTTGCAGCTGAGTAGAAGCCACCCGACTACTGCTCACACCGCCTAGTGTAATGACAATATAGATTTGCATCTAGAAAAAAAAACAAAAACAAAAAAACACAACAACAACTAAAAACCTGCACCTGTCATTAAAACAGGCTATATTTGGGACAATTAGAGGCCATTACACACCCCCACCCCTGTTATTTACTTGAAAGCGCAATAACTGCCTTGACTAATGCCATTTACACCATGCACATCATTCTGGGAACACCCCCTTTAAATGCCTCGTCAGCCGCACTCCACCTGACCCAGGAAGGTTTTTTCGATTCCACATCCCCAACGTAGATCAAAAATATTCAGTCCAGAGGGAAAGAGTTTCTGAAGAGCCACAAGTAACCTCCAAATACCCAACACTCGTCTCTGCGCGACAAACATAGCTGGCACAGTACCCTGCTCATAGTGCCAAGTTTCAACTGATGGTAGTAGCCTGGGGCAAAGCACCTGCACAACTCAGACCCCAAGGACACAGGTGCTTCTTAAGGGGGAGGACAATAGTAGTGGATGAAGCCATGCTGGGCGACATGACTTGTGTTTCTGGGAGATACAGTATTATCCCATTAACTACGTCAACCCTACAACCTGACAATAAGGAACAGACAAGTGTAGCTCCATAAACAGGACTCTTTTTGAATCAAAGGAGTCTGAGCTGCACAGTGTCATGTGACTCTACTCTGCTGCACCAAATGGGTGGATGGCTCTCGGTGGTGGAGGCTACACGTGGCATGTCTAATGAAGCTGACAATTCAGGGGTGCATTAGATACCCATGACGGTTCCCTTTAGGCCTTATTCGCACAGTCAGTGTTTTCCATCAGTGATTTTGAGCCAAAACCAAGTGCGGGTCCAAAACACAGAACAGGTGCAGATCTTTCCCTTCTACCTTATGTCTGTGTAGGATCCACTCCTGGTTTTGGCTCACAATCACTGATGGAAATCACTGACCAAACACTGACTGTGTGAATGAAGCCTTAGGGTCCGTACTGGTGGCATGCTCTCTTTACAGAGTTATAACCATCTGGCTGGACAGCACTGTGATTGACCGTACAGTGCAAGCCTAGTATGCACATGGTCTTCAAGTGGTTGATGGTGGCTTCAGACCCAAGCAGGAGGACCATAACATCTCTCCACCACTCTAAATGAATCAGTCAACCCACTGCTAGAAAAGAATCGCGTCTACCTTTGATGATAAGGAACCTTCTAGTGAAGGGAGTTGGGCCTACGGGTTCCTATTCAAGCCGGGGAAGACCTTCTGGAGGCCATTCTGTGCTTGAAAGTGTCCTAGTCAGCAGTGGACGTGAGGTTGAGTTTATTAAGGTGTTCCTTTGGCATGGTATGTTCTAGTAATTAAGGGGGGGGGGGGGGGAACCAAGGATTGGCAAAGTTCAGACTCAACCTGGTGGTCCTTCTACTCCCACAGACATAAGACTATTGTCGGATCCCATAAAGTGGCAGGAACCTCCAAATCCATGGTCATCCAGAGGAATGAAGAACATTGTAATCTAGATCAGTGTTTCCCAACCAGTGTGCCTCCAGCTGTTACAAAACTACAACTCCCAGCATGCTGGGAGTTGTAGTTTTGCAACAGCTGGAGGCACACTGGTTGGGAAACACTGATCTAGATGAGCTCTGGTTAAATAACCCAGTATGAAGAGGCACCAAACCTCACCTCCACACAATGCCTCAGAACTATGGGGGCCTGGTGTGGATACTGCAGAGACACCTCAAGTTCCACATTGCAGATATAGGTGGAGCTTCCCCAGTACCTGCCAGGAATGCATGTCCTGACATGGGGCTAAATTATAGCTTATTACCGGTATCATTAAATCCCAACTGGTGGCACTTATATCAGATGACCTAAAAACCACCCGAGTGACAACATGGCCTTCACCTCCAGAAGAACACTTATGTAACCAGCCGCCAATTAGGACAATCATGTCCTGTCCTTATGTTGCGGTTTTATGTCTAACATACACATACATGAAGCCAGATTATCCAGTAAGGGCACCAGAAAGGAGAAGCAACTGCCACCCATGGATTATATCAGCTCAGCCAAGATGTAAGGGGGGAATCCGTCCACAAGCCTGCTGACTGTTTCCAATAGCAACCAACAAAACTGTGAATAAAATCAATAAATCTCAGGGGTACAAATTAGGATTTAACTCACAATCGGTAATGTAATGCAAGTACACAGTGACTGCACCAGCAGAACAGTGAATGCAGCTCTGGAGTATAATACAGGATGTAACTCAGGATCAGTACAGGATAAGTAATGTATGTACACAGTGACTGCACCAGCAGAATAGTGAGTGCAGCTCTGGAGTATAATACAGGATGTAACTCAGGGTCAGTACAGGATAAGTAATGTATGTACACAGTGACTGCACCAGCAGAATAGTGAGTGCTGCTCTGGAGTATAATACAGGATGTAACTCAGGATCAGTACAGGATAAGTAATGTATGTACACAGTGACTGCACCAGCAGAATAGTGAGTGCAGCTCTGGAGTATAATACAGGATGTAACTCAGGATCAGTACAGGATAAGTAATGTATGTACACAGTGACTGCACTAGCAGAATAGTGAGTGCAGCTCTGGAGTATAATACAGGATGTAACTCAGGATCAGTACAGGATAAGTAATGTATGTACACAGTGACTGCACCAGCAGAATAGTGAGTGCAGCTCTGGAGTATAATACAGGATGTAACTCAGGATCAGTACAGGATAAGTAATGTATGTACACAGTGACTGCACCAGCAGAATAGTGAGTGCAGCTCTGGAGTATAATACAGGATGTAACTCAGGATCAGTACAGGATAAGTAATGTATGTACACAGTGACTCCACCAGCAGAATAGTGAGTGCAGCTCTGGAGTATAATACAGGATGTAACTCAGGATCAGTACAGGATAAGTAATGTATGTACACAGTGACTGCACCAGCAGAATAGTGAGTGCAGCTCTGGAATATAATACAGGATGTAACTCAGGATCAGTACAGGATAAGTAATGTATGTACACAGTGACTGCATCAGCAGAACAGTGAGTGCAGCTCTGGAGTATAATACAGGATGTAACTCAGGATCAGTACAGGATAAGTAATGTATGTACACAGTGACTGCACCAGCAGAATAGTGAGTGCAGCTCTGGAGTATAATACAGGATGTAACTCAGGATCAGTACAGGATAAGTAATGTATGTACACAGTGACTGCACCAGCAGAATAGTGAGTGCAGCTCTGGAGTATAATACAGGATGTAACTCAGGATCAGTACAGGATAAGTAATGTATGTACACAGTGACTGCACCAGCAGAATAGTGAGTGCAGCTCTGGAATATAATACAGGATGTAACTCAGGATGAGTACAGGATAAGTAATGTATGTACACAGTGACTGCACCAGCAGAATAGTGAGTGCAGCTCTGGAGTATAATACAGTATGTAACTCAGGATCAGTACAGGATAAGTAATGTATGTACACAGTGACTACACCAGCAGAATAGTGAGTGCAGCTCTGGAGTATAATACAGGATGTAACTCAGGATCAGTACAGGATAAGTAATGTATGTACACAGTGACTGCACCAGCAGAATAGTGAGTGCAGCTCTGGAGTATAATACAGGATGTAACTCAGGATCAGTACAGGATAAGTAATGTATGTACACAGTGACTGCACCAGCAGAATAGTGAGTGCAGCTCTGGAGTATAATACAGGATGTAACTCAGGATCAGTACAGGATAAGTAATGTATGTACACAGTGACTGCACCAGCAGAATAGTGAGTGCAGCTCTGGAGTATAATACAGGATGTAACTCAGGATCAGTACAGGATAAGTAATGTATGTACACAGTGACTGCATCAGCAGAACAGTGAGTGCAGCTCTGGAGTATAATACAGGATGTAACTCAGGATCAGTACAGGATAAGTAATGTATGTACACAGTGACTGCACCAGCAGAATAGTGAGTGCAGCTCTGGAGTATAATACAGGATGTAACTCAGGATCAGTACAGGATAAGTAATGTATGTACACAGTGACTGCACCAGCAGAATAGTGAGTGCAGCTCTGGAGTATAATACAGGATGTAACTCAGGATCAGTACAGGATAAGTAATGTATGTACACAGTGACTGCACCAGCAGAATAGTGAGTGCAGCTCTGGAGTATAATACAGGATGTAACTCAGGGTCAGTACAGGATAAGTAATGTATGTACACAGTGACTGCACCAGCAGAATAGTGAGTGCAGCTCTGGAGTATAATACAGGTTGTAACTCCGGATCAGTACAGGATAAGTAATGTATGTACACAGTGTCTGCACCAGCAGAATAGTGAGTGCAGCTCTGGAGTATAATACAGGATGTAAGTCAGGGTCAGTACAGGATAAGTAATGTATGTACACAGTGACTGCACCAGCAGAATAGTGAGTGCAGCTCTGGAGTATAATACAGGATAAGTAATGTATGTACACAGTGATTCCACCAACAGAATAGTGAGTGCAGCTCTGGAGTATAATACAGGATGTAACTCAGGTTCAGTACAGGATAAGTAATGCAAGTACACAGTGACTGCACCAGCAGAACAGTGAATGCAGCTCTGGAGTATAATACAGGATGTAACTGAGGATCAGTACAGTATAAGTAATGTATGTACACAGTGACTGCACCAGCAGAATAGTGAGTGCAGCTCTGGAGTATAATACAGGATGTAACTCAGGATCAGTACAGGATAAGTAATGTATGTACACAGTGACTGCACCAGCAGAATAGTGAGTGCAGCTCTGGAGTATAATACAGGATGTAGCTCAGGATCAGTAATGTATGTACACAGTGACCCCACCGGCAGTATATTACTTCCATACACAGACGGTAATACGTCCGTTCAGCCGCACTGAATGTGCTCTGAAACATTTTAACAGGAAAATATTACCACAGAAAAGAAACATAAACCCCGGAGGGCGCACACATTCCGTCTTCATTCACACCCCGGCCAGATATGAGACGACTTCAGGCGACATCCTGTGCGTTTTGCTGCCTCTGGGTCCTAGAACCGGTCTGGGCTGAAGTCACCTGTTTATAGCGCCGGGGGCCCGGTCGGGGGACGCAGCTATTTTAGACCAGGCCTCGGGCCAGAGAAAACCCATCAGTCTCTGTTCCTTCTTACAGGTAACTGAGCGAATCTGTCAGTGATCAGAGGAGTGAGCGGAGCAATGCCAGGCGCGCAGAACGCGATCGTGTTACTATTTCTACTGCTTTTCTGTTAATAAAGCTCGATTATTGCGCAATGAAAAATTCTAAAACTCTCTCACATACATTCTGGTTGAATTCCTTGCTATATTTAAGATCTCTGCTTGCGGTCAATGAACAGGAATATTCTTGTTTACATCAACTATAGACTTAATACGCTCAGCTGAGGGTTTGCTACAATTGCACTCTTTGTAGAAAACCCTCTGTTAACAGCCTATACGCCTAATTATTTCTGCACCGACACACTGTACCAAACTCAGGACAGGAAACAGACTGCAGTCACTGATCAGTATAGCTTACACCTTTTAAAGATCTCTGCTTGCTCTCATTGAACAGACTCCTGACCTCACCGCCATGGGTTTGCTACTTTGTGTCGGTGCAGAGAATCCATAGCAGCACAGGTCATTGGGCATTAGAGGGCTCGGTACCGTACACCCGGAGGGGGCGCTGCGGCATTAGAGGGCTCCGTACACCCGGAGGGGGCGCTGCGGCATTAGAGGGCTCGGTACCGTACACCCGGAGGGGGGCGCTGCGGCATTAGAGGGCTCCGTACCGTACACCCGGAGGGGGGCGCTGCGGCATTAGAGGGCTCCGTACACCCGGAGGGGGGCGCTGCGGCATTAGAGGGCTCCGTACACCCGGAGGGGGGCGCTGCGGCATTAGAGGGCTCCGTACACCCGGAGGGGGGCGCTGCGGCATTAGAGGGCTCCGTACACCCGGAGGGGGGCGCTGCGGCATTAGAGGGCTCCGTACACCCGGAGGGGGGCGCTGCGGCATTAGAGGGCTCCGTACACCCGGAGGGGGCGCTGCGGCATTAGAGGGCTCCGGACACCAGGAGGGGGCGCTGCGGCATTAGAGGGCTCCGTACACCAGGAGGGGGCGCTGCGGCATTAGAGGGCTCCGGACACCAGGAGGGGGCGCTGCGGCATTAGCGGGCTCCGTGCACCCGGAGGGGGGCGCTGCGGCATTAGAGGGCTCCGTACACCAGGAGGGGGCGCTGCGGCATTAGCGGGCTCCGTACACCAGGAGGGGGCGCTGCGGCATTAGAGGGCTCCGTGCACCAGGAGGGGGCGCTGCGGCATTAGAGGGCTCCGGACACCCGGAGGGGGGCGCTGCGGCATTAGAGGGCTCCGGACACCAGGAGGGGGCGCTGCGGCATTAGAGGGCTCCGTACACCAGGAGGGGGGCGCTGCGGCATTAGAGGGCTCCGTACACCCGGAGGGGGGCGCTGCGGCATTAGAGGGCTCCGTACACCCGGAGGGGGGCGCTGCGGCATTAGAGGGCTCCGTACACCCGGAGGGGGGCGCTGCGGCATTAGAGGGCTCCGTACACCCGGAGGGGGGCGCTGCGGCATTAGAGGGCTCCGTACACCCGGAGGGGGGCGCTGCGGCATTAGAGGGCTCCGTACACCCGGAGGGGGTGCTGCGGCATTAGAGGGCTCCGGGCATGGACCTGCACCAGGTATGTAGGGCAGTGCTGATGCGCAGCTCATGTCACTACTATTTACCGCGAATTGTTTTTCCAGTTCCAGCTGCTGGAGGCTACTGAAGATGATGGCATCTGGGTCACGCAAGCCGAGGGTGTGACGACGCCCGCAGTCCTAACCTACCCAAGCCGTCACCTGACGTCTAATCACAGGGCATTAAAGGTGTACCCTCAGTCCATGAGAAGCTCCTGGTACAGATGCTGGAGATTAACTCCACGAATGCCGCTGTAAAGACCTTATCTGGTGCATGAATATAATGCAAGACTTACAGTAGAGACTGACACGTACACAGGCAGGGGAGAAGAAGAGGGGGGGGGGGGCATTGTGCTAGAGAATTAGGTATAGAGGAGGTTTCCATTTCCTAACACTACAAGTCCCAGCAGGCTGAGATGGTGTGGACCTGGTCGCTAGCTGTCAGTGGGGACTGCACCTGTATGACAGGTGTGTAACAGGTGTATGAGAGTAGTGAGCCGCACAAGTCCTGACAGGCACAGCAGAGCTCAGCGTGTCACTGCGCTGGAGACAGACCGGCTTTTCTGCTGAGGAAGCAGTGAGCGAGTGCGCGGGCACCGACCCTCAGCTAGCTTTCATCTGCTGCTGGGAAAGCTGGGTGCCAACCAGTCAGTTCCCATAGAAGTTGTCATCCAGCTTTCCCAGCCCCTTGAAGGGTATATTTATCAGGAGGCGAGTCCCTTGCGCCTTAGCCGCTCCATAACTAGGAGGATTCACCAGTCTGGGAAAGCTGGGTGCTGACAAACATAGCCGACTCTAGGGCCCTGGAGAGACATCGCTGCCCGTGTACTGATTCAGGAGTCTGGGAAAGCTGGGTGCTGACAAACATGGCCGACTCTAGGGCCCTGGAGAGACATCGCTGCCCGTGTACTGATTCAGGAGTCTGGGAAAGCTGGGTGCTGACAAACATGGCCGACTCTAGGGCCCTGGAGAGACATCGCTGCCCGTGTACCGCATACTGTTATAACTGACCATTCAGGAGTCTGGGAAAGCCGAGTCACTACCTATACAGGGTGGTCACCCACCTTTTTTAGGACCCCCAGCAGCAAATCCGCCTAGCGACAATGAAATTGGGGGGTGACTGCCATTTAGGACTCTGGGAAAGCAGGGTGACAACCTTAGACGGAGGCCATTATATTGTCACCCACAGCCCCGAGCAGCCGATTCGCCTACTGACACCGCTAGGAAAGCTGGGTGCGAACGGTGCGCAGCGCTTCACTTAACCCCTTCTGGGCCAGTGCCCGGTGGTGGATCCGCGCTGCCTCGTTACCGCCAATTAATACCCTTCCATGGGATCAGAGGGCGGCAGTTATAACTGGGAGAATGCTGTGATCATGGGGGCAGTAGTACCCGGATTAAGAGAGGGGGGCGGCCATGATGGTCTTGCTGCCCCCCCATCAGCCGGATTACCAGCAGAACACGTGGCGGGGAGGACAATCCCATCATCTCCATGACCCAATTATCTCCTAGCAATTAAAGGGCTCATCCAGTCTTATGCAAATCAAGCTTATACTCGTTTCAAGAGCTCTGCTCGCCGTCTGTGAATAGTTCCATCCACCTGCACAGAGCTAAAAACCTTCTCACCCCTGGGGGTTTGTCACCGTTGTACCCAGTCTGAACAGCCCTCTATGGACTCCAGGCTGACACACTGTAACAAACACCAGTGAGAAGACCACGGCAACAAACCCTCAGCTGTGAGAAGTCAGGGCATCGATGCAAGAATGATCCTGTTCACTGACAGCAAGCAGAGATCTGTGTGCACAAAGATAGACTAGATTAGAAAGCTGCCCAAATGTTCATTGATCAGGGATTATATTTTAGAGGGAAGTTGTCGGGCAGGAATGGGGGGGCGTTGGGTTCTGATTGGATGTAGTCGCCCAGGGGGGTCCGTCTCTGATCTGCCATGATGCCGGATTAGAGGGCTGCTCCTCTGGCTGCGAGGCGCGGGCCGGGTTTCAGTGTCAGTATCGCTTCAACGGCGGCCAAACCCTGCAGAGGAATTATCCGATTATGGAGCAGCAGGTACTGCGCCAGGTCAGGAGGGGGCCTCTCCTCCAGGAAGAGGGGCCCCCGGGGACCCCCCGTCTCGTCAGAGCCCACAGAATCTGCTGACATAAACCGGCCCCTGCGCTCGCCCCGATATTCTCCGTGCTGAAATTCCTTAAAGGGACAGTACACTAATTTCCAGACCTCTCAGACTGGCAGGGCCCAATTCCCAACTCGTTCGCAGCCCGGCCCCCGCTGCTTGTCTCGGGGGTAAACTTAATGTTTGACGCCGCTGCAGCCAATCACTGGCCCCTGCTCCCCGTGCATCGTGTCAAATGGTCATGTGACGCAAAGGGAGCGGCGTCGCACTGGAGGGAGACGGGGGAAATCAGTATAATCACCAACGAGGGACCCGCCAGTCTTGAGGGGTCTGGAAATTAGTGCACTGTCCCTTTAAATGAGTTGTCCACTATTAAAGGCCTATCCTCAGAATGGGGTCCGTCACCCTGCACCGCCACCCGTCGGCTTTTATGCGGTAGATCCGGCAGCAGAAATACACAGCGCCACCCATCGTGTAGTGGACGGAGCTGGTTACTGCAGTCCTGCCCCATAGAAGTGCATGGCAACCAGCGCAGTCCTCTACACAGCAGGCAGAGCTCTGACGCTACTCGCATGCAGCCGACTGGACGCCCTGGGTATTCTGCGCCAAATTTGCACGCGCCACAGATCTGCGCCAGGATTCACCGCCACAGAAACTGCCCTAACATCCCGTTGCATAGGCAGAATTTAACCTGATTTTGGTGCCGTGTGACCCTAAATACCCTTCAGAGCGGCAAAGCTTCAAGGTATGGATTCTACTTCTCGATTATTAACCAGTGAGACGGCGCCCTCTACAGGAAGAGCGACACACTGCACGGATCTAAGGACACAGAACTGCAGCAGCAGCGCCCTCTACAGGAAGAGCGACACACTGCACGGATCTAAGGACACAGAACTGCAGCAGCAGCGCCCTCTACAGGAAGAGCGACACACTGCACGGATCTAAAGACACAGAACTGCAGCAGCAGCGCCCTCTACAGGAAGAGCGACACACTGCACGGATCTAAGGAGACAGAACTGCAGCAGCAGCAGCGCCCTCTACAGGAAGAGCGACACACTGCACGGATCTAAGGACACAGAAGTGCAGCAGCAGCGCCCTCTACAGGAAGAGCGACACACTGCACGGATCTAAAGACACAGAACTGCAGCAGCAGCGCCCTCTACAGGAAGAGCGACACACTGCACGGATCTAAAGACACAGAACTGCAGCAGCAGCGCCCTCTACAGGAAGAGCGACACACTGCACGGATCTAAGGACACAAAACTGCAGCAGCAGCGCCCTCTACAGGAAGAGCGACACACTGCACGGATCTAAGGACACAGAACTGCAGCAGCAGCGCCCTCTACAGGAAGAGCGACACACTGCACGGATCTAAAGACACAGAACTGCAGCAGCAGCGCCCTCTACTGGAAGAGCGACACACTGCACGGATCTAAAGACACAAAACTGCAGCAGCAGCGCCCTCTACAGGAAGAGCGACACACTGCACGGATCTAAAGACACAGAACTGCAACAGCAGCGCCCTCTACAGGAAGAGCGACACACTGCACGGATCTAAAGACACAAAACTGCAGCAGCAGCGCCCTCTACAGGAAGAGCGACACACTGCACGGATCTAAAGACACAGAACTGCAGCAGCAGCGCCCTCTACAGGAAGAGCGACACACTGCACGGATCTAAAGACACAGAACTGCAGCACCCTCTACAGGAAGAGCGACACACTGCACGGATCTAAAGACACAGAACTGCAGCAGCAGCGCCCTCTACAGGAAGAGCGACACACTGCACGGATCTAAGGACACAGAAGTGCAGCAGCAGCGCCCTCTACAGGAAGAGCGACACACTGCACGGATCTAAAGACACAGAACTGCAGCAGCAGCGCCCTCTACAGGAAGAGCGACACACTGCACGGATCTAAAGACACAGAACTGCAGCAGCAGCGCCCTCTACAGGAAGAGCGACACACTGCACGGATCTAAAGACACAGAACTGCAGCAGCAGCGCCCTCTACAGGAAGAGCGACAAACTGCACGGATCTAAAGACACAGAACTGCAGCAGCAGCGCCCTCTACAGGAAGAGCGACAAACTGCACGGATCTAAGGAGACAGAACTGCAGCAGCAGCGCCCTCTACAGGAAGAGCGACACACTGCACGGATCTAAAGACACAGAACTGCAGCAGCAGCGCCCTCTACAGGAAGAGCGACAAACTGCACGGATCTAAGGAGACAGAACTGCAGCAGCAGCGCCCTCTACAGGAAGAGCGACACACTGCACGGATCTAAAGACACAGAACTGCAGCAGCAGCGCCCTCTACAGGAAGAGCGACACACTGCACGGATCTAAGGACACAAAACTGCAGCAGCAGCGCCCTCTACAGGAAGAGCGACACACTGCACGGATCTAAGGACACAGAACTGCAGCAGCAGCGCCCTCTACTGGAAGAGCGACACACTGCACGGATCTAAAGACACAGAACTGCAGCAGCAGCGCCCTCTACTGGAAGAGCGACACACTGCACGGATCTAAGGACACAGAACTGCAGCAGCAGCGCCCTCTACAGGAAGAGCGACACACTGCACGGATCTAAAGACACAGAACTGCAGCAGCAGCGCCCTCTACAGGAAGAGCGACACACTGCACGGATCTAAAGACACAGAACTGCAGCAGCAGCGCCCTCTACAGGAAGAGCGACACACTGCACGGATCTAAGGACACAGAACTGCAGCAGCAGCGCCCTCTACAGGAAGAGCGACACACTGCACGGATCTAATAACACAGAACTGCAGCAGCAGCGCCCTCTACTGGAAGAGCGACACACTGCACGGATCTAAAGACACAGAACTGCAGCAGCAGCGCCCTCTACTGGAAGAGCGACACACTGCACGGATCTAAGGACACAGAACTGCAGCAGCAGCGCCCTCTACAGGAAGAGCGACACACTGCACGGATCTAAGGACACAGAACTGCAGCAGCAGCGCCCTCTACAGGAAGAGCGACACACTGCACGGATCTAATAACACAGAACTGCAGCAGCAGCGCCCTCTACAGGAAGAGCGACACACTGCACGGATCTAAGGACACAGAACTGCAGCAGCAGCGCCCTCTACAGGAAGAGCGACACACTGCACGGACCTAAAGACACAGAACTGCAGCAGCAGCGCCCTCTACAGGAAGAGCGACACACTGCACGGATCTAAGGACACAGAACTGCAGCAGCAGCGCCCTCTACTGGAAGAGCGACACACTGCACGGATCTAAAGACACAGAACTGCAGCAGCAGCGCCCTCTACTGGAAGAGCGACACACTGCACGGATCTGAGGACACAGAACTGCAGCAGCAGCGCCCTCTACAGGAAGAGCGACACACTGCACGGATCTAAGGACACAGAACTGCAGCAGCAGCGCCCTCTACTGGAAGAGCGACACACTGCACGGATCTAATAACACAGAACTGCAGCAGCAGCGCCCTCTACTGGAAGAGCGACACACTGCACGGATCTAAAGACACAGAACTGCAGCAGCAGCGCCCTCTACTGGAAGAGCGACACACTGCACGGATCTAAGGACACAGAACTGCAGCAGCAGCGCCCTCTACTGGAAGAGCGACACACTGCACGGATCTAAGGACACAGAACTGCAGCAGCAGCGCCCTCTACAGGAAAAGCGACACACTGCACGGATCTAAGGACACAGAACTGCAGCAGCAGCGCCCTCTACAGGAAGAGCGACACACTGCACGGATCTAATAACACAGAACTGCAGCAGCAGCGCCCTCTACAGGAAGAGCGACACACTGCACGGATCTAAGGACACAGAACTGCAGCAGCAGCGCCCTCTACAGGAAGAGCGACACACTGCACGGATCTAAGGACACAGAACTGCAGCAGCAGCGCCCTCTACTGGAAGAGCGACACACTGCACGGATCTAAAGACACAGAACTGCAGCAGCAGCGCCCTCTACTGGAAGAGCGACACACTGCACGGATCTGAGGACACAGAACTGCAGCAGCAGCGCCCTCTACAGGAAGAGCGACACACTGCACGGATCTAAGGACACAGAACTGCAGCAGCAGCGCCCTCTACTGGAAGAGCGACACACTGCACGGATCTGAGGACACAGAACTGCAGCAGCAGCGCCCTCTACAGGAAGAGCGACACACTGCACGGATCTAAGGACACAGAACTGCAGCAGCAGCGCCCTCTACTGGAAGAGCGACACACTGCACGGATCTAAGGACACAGAACTGCAGCAGCAGAGCCCTCTACAGGAAGAGCGACACACTGCACGGATCTAAGGACACAGAACTGCAGCAGCAGCGCCCTCTACAGGAAGAGCGACACACTGCACGGATCTAAGGACACAGAAGTGCAGCAGCAGCGCCCTCTACAGGAAGAGCGACACACTGCACGGATCTAAAGACACAGAACTGCAGCAGCAGCGCCCTCTACAGGAAGAGCGACACACTGCACGGATCTGAGGACAGAACTGCAGCAGCAGCGCCCTCTACTGGAAGAGCGACACACTGCACGGATCTAAAGACACAGAACTGCAGCAGCAGCGCCCTCTACAGGAAGAGCGTCACACTGCACGGATCTAAGAACGCACGAGCGGCTGATTACAAGTATCTTCCTATTGGAGATGCAGACAGGGGTGCAGGACCATGGAGGACCGTGCCTGGCACATTGCTCTAGCAGTAACTACCCTATGGACATGGCTCTGTAGCTGGCACCATATTATGGCTCATCCTGACAGACCACTGTGCTGCTGTGGGGATCTGATCTAATACAGATAACATTATACTATAGAACATTTTCCATTCGAATTAGACAATACTGAATAAACACTGTAACGTTCATGCATTTCAGGCCCGAGTGCAACCTGAAACGCGATTCGACCCTTGTTAAATGCAGCTGCAGTATAATCCACTGAGCACAGCTATAACACTGGTGTAACGTACCAAGGCCTGCAGCATCCCGTCCATGGCGATGGTCCCTTCAATGGTCAGGTAAGAAGCTTTCGATAATGTAGCAAGACACCAGTCCAAGAAGTCGGCCATCCTCTTCTGCTTCACATCCAGACGGGTGATGAACCTGCAGAAACATGACAAGATGGCCATTGGCACTGAAAGAGAGGGATATGAGAGCGGCATAGGATGTGGGGGTCCCGGGGAGCAGAAAACAGGGCGCTGGATAGAGGCATATGTAGCCTCCCCGCCTGACCTAAAAGGATAGCCAGGACAATAGTGAGTGCCTGCCCTTGCTATGGTGGACTGCACCTTCTCTACCACCTGCGGGGGTGGCGTCTCAGGAGAACCCCTCCACGATCTTTCCTATAGTCACACAATAAGGCGGGGGGGGGGGGGGTGTCATCCAGTCATTTTATTGCCACTCGCAGGCAACTCTGTGCCTTTAGGAAGCCCTGGTCTTGCACTGCTGGCATGAAGAGGACACAGTCTATAGCTTAAAGTTAGAACCGCCAAGCGTGATTGCATGCTGGGAGTTGTAGTTTCACAGCAGCTGGAGTGCAGAAGGTTGGCGATCCCTGGTCTATAGTGACACATGTATGAATAGGAGGATGAATGTACAATGAGGTGACTCTCAGGACGCCCACAGGACACGATGTCCGTGCAGAGACAGGACTCCGCACATGAAGGGGCCGCCTCCTGGACACTTGAGCTCACAGCGATTTCCAGGTTATGCGGCCTGCATGCCCATCACCTGAGGTAGGTTTACACTGCTCTCCCTGTCCCCTAGTGCTGTCAGCAGCTGGGAGGGGTCAGAACTGCTGACAGACTCACTTTACTGTGGTTCCAGGGTTACATTATGAGAAGAACCAGACTTACTTTGAAATAAGCACGGCAGCAGCGTCCCGAGCCTTGTCACTGACCAGCAGGTAGGACTGAAGAAGAGAAGAGCGTCAGGGTCATCACATAGAGGAGGAAGAGACAGACAGAGAGGGGGCGAGAGAGCAAGGAAGAAAGAGAGAGAACCAGAAAGAATGACAAAGCGGGTAAGAGAGCGAGAGATGGCAAGAGAGGGTGATAGGTACAGAGGACCTTGAATCTCTTCCTACAGGGGAAAGTGTTCAATCAGATGAGAGAGAGCGAGAGAGACGGAGAGAGACAGTCTTCACAGAGAACAGACCTTAGCGATCTCCAGTATGTGATCCATGGTAGAGCGACGTGTCTCTCCTCCTTCCACAGAGAGGTTTCCATCCAGACGTGAGAGGTCAAAGGGGATGAGACACGTCATAGACAACCACAGCAGCAGCATGTAACGCGTCTCCCAGGTCTGAGGAAGAAGCCAACCCCAAAATACATCCGTGTGCAGAGAAAGAAAACTGTACATACATAATACTAGCGCAGCGTAGTACCCCAAGCGCCAGCATCCCGCGCCCCGAGCGTCAGCATCCCGCGCCCCGAGCGTCAGCATCCCGCGCCCCGAGCGCCAGCATCCCGCGCCCCGAGCGCCAGCATCCCGCGCCCCGAGCGCCAGCATCCCGCGCCCCGAGCGCCAGCATCCCGCGCCCCGAGCGCCAGCATCCCGCGCCCCGAGCGCCAGCATCCCGCGCCCCGAGCGCCAGCATCCCGCGCCCCGAGCGCCAGCATCCCGCGCCCCGAGCGCCAGCATCCCGCGCCCCGAGCGCCAGCATCCCGCGCCCCGAGCGTCAGCATCCCGCGCCCCGAGCGTCAGCATCCCGCGCCCCGAGCGTCAGCATCCCGCGCCCCGAGCGTCAGCATCCCGCGCCCCGAGCGTCAGCATCCCGCGCCCCGAGCGTCAGCATCATTATCCTGTCCCACACAGAGTTCTATAATAGTCAGGAGTGCTGTGATGTGGGGGTCCCTTCCCCCCTCGGTTGCTGGCCGTGCTGTACCCCATGTGTCTATGTCCTTGACGCCCCTGAGGTTTCGTCTGTATTCTTGTATCTCTCGTAGCTGTGAATGTAACTGGTGGATCTATAGTAATAGAATTGCTCGGCTCTCACCTCATGATCTGCAGGATCCTGCACAGAGATCATTTTAAGCACTGGATGAACATCCACAACCTCATGTGGGAAGAGACGCAGGAAAATCTTATAGCCTCGAACCTGCCGGAACAGATATCCGTTACTACAGCTGCAGTATAGGGGCGACGCAGGGTGTGCAGCCCCCGCATCATGTAAATGTACAGTCATCACATACAATCTTCAGAGAGGACGGCAGCATCATTTACAGCGCCCGTCTATACCATCACATATACTGGACGGGGCTCCGATGTTTCACTGCAGAGCATCACTCCCCTGTCCCATCTCCAAACCTGTATTTTCAATGTCACCACAGAACGTACTGCACAACCTTTACATTTTTTTCGGTGAGGTTGGACGAATAAAATGCATTGCTTTGTGGATTCTCTTTTCTTGCAGAATTCATTGTGTGATTACTATGACCCGGGGTCGGTACAATTACGGTGACACTAAATGTGTAGGTGACGTGACCGCGGCAGAATATTGTACGGCAAACCTGCAGCATACAATTTTCTAAATCCCATCTACACAGTGCGGACATTTTTTAGGAACTGGGGTAAATCTGGAGTCAAATTCCACAAGTAACACATTTGGTGCACAAACCCGAATGCATTAAGGGCAAAACTGATCCGTTTTGGACCGCTGAGCCCTGGACGTATCTCACAAACGGAAACCAAAACGCCAGTGTGAAAGTAGCCTTAGATATAACTTTTATTAGATCCTCTGAAAATAAAACAAAAAGGGAAGCGATTTAAGAGGGTTTTCTAAGACTTTTTTACTGATGACCCATCCTGAGGATAGGTCATCAGTATCTGATCGGTGGGGGCCCGACGCCCTGGACCCCTGCTGATCAGCTGTTTTGAGAAGGCACCGGCGCTGCTGTGAGCGAGTGACGACACATTCATTGGTCACGTGTGCCTAGGAGCAGCAATACCGGGCACAGCCACTATACAATGCACGGCGCTGTGCTTGGCGAGAGGGCCAGGGTATTGGATCACTGAGAACCTATCCCGAGGGTAAAATCCTGGAAAAAAACTCCTTTAAAACCCCAGCATTACAGTCGCTATTGGACCTACGATTCCTTTCTTGTCAGTTTTTAATTCCATATTGTCGGTGGGGTGTGCACCCCGTCTACTGCTGTCATAATGTCCTATTATTAATATTACTATTGTGTCCCTGATGCAGTATGCTACTAAAAACATATCACTCTCTGCCCCCCGACATGTTATGCCAGATCCCTGGTGACTTCAGGGTTATGGGAAGTCCCGAAGACGCCAGTGAAAACGGTGGTAATTAGTGGCCAGTCGGCTTCTAGTGACCACGGGGCAGACTGTTATTTACTGAACAGGCACCGGGTCACAAGCTTACCTTGGAAATAATATAGAGGAACTTAAATCCCAGATGCATGAGAACAGGTGGAGAGGCCGTGTCTCGGACAATATCCAGTAACAGGTCCAGCATCCACTCTGCAAGAGAACACAAAGCATGGGGGCATCACAATAGGAGCGTGCTGCACTGGCGCCACCTGGGGGTCCGCTCTGATCACTGCATCTCCTCCACAGCTGTCTGGGAATGATGGGTGTGGTAGGCCAATGATGGGTGTGGTAGGCCAATGATGGGTGTGTGTGTGTGTGTGTGTGTGTGTGTGTGTGTGTGTGTGTGCGCATCTGCAGACTGATGGGCGTCCTTGTATGTGAGAATTGGGGAAGAGAGGGTTAACTCACCGAGATGTGGATCCAAGAGATGAGGCTGCTCCTGATAGGTGTCCATTATCACTGCAAGATAATACAGGACACGTCATCCTGGGAGGGAGACCATGGCCCCCGTTGTAGACCTAGCATCAAACCCCTCCTTCCCTATGATTCGGACCCCCATGAATCAGACCACGACCTGGAACCCCTAAATGAATCAGGTCCCAAGACAAAATCTCCTAAATTAAAGGAGTTTTCCGGGATTTTAATACTGATGACCTGTCCTAAGGACCGAATCCAGGCACCCCTGCGATCAGGTGGTTGAATAGAAGGGCGCAGCCTTCCCTTCAATCTGCGGTGGTGCCATCTGATACTGATGACCTATCCCGAGGACAGGTCATCAATATTAAAATCCCGAAAAACTCCTTTAATAAGACCCCGGACCGGTCTCCCTGAATGAATCAGACCCCCAAGACTCGAACCCCTAAATGAATCCGACCAGACTCTCTATATCAGGGGTCCGCAACCTCTGGCACTCCAGCTCCCAGAAGCCTCTTTTCACTTCTATGGGAGTAACGGGAATAGCCGAGCAAGTGTACATGCTGGGAGTTGTAGTTTTGCAGCAGCTGGAGCACCGAGAAGGGGGGGGGGGGGATCTCTGCCCTATACGAATCAGATCCAAATCCCTAGATTAACCAGACCCCAGACCAGACAGAGATCCCGCTCCTCAGGACGCTCCTGTGTCCCGACTATGCTGCAGCAGTGAACATATCCATGAGGCAGGATGGCATCAGGACACAGCGCAGCGAGCGGCACCTGCAGCAGAAGAGGCCGGGGGGGGGGGGGGGGGGGGGGGGCGGATGTCTGGTGTATAGGGAGCAGCCATAAAACATGGGACCGGTCCTGGGTGTGAGGCTGACCCTCCGCTCACCGATAAACCTCTGTGTGCAGACCTCCCGGTTGACCAGCTCCTTATACGTGTCCCGCAGGCTGACAATCAGCTCTCGAGTCTCTTTACTCTCCAAGAACAATTCCAAGACGTTCCCGCTGGACACCGTTTCCTGCCCGCCATTCTCTTCTCGCTCTGAGCCATCGGCGGCCATCTTGATTGGAGGCAAACGGGGAGACCTGTCATCGCGCAGAACAGAGGAGTCAAGAATAACCGAGGCCACCAAGGACACACCCGGGAAAAGCAAACCCACACGCAAAGGAATCAAAGTAGACTGCTAAAATAAAATGACCCCAATAATCATAAGGATACGGCCTGGGACCGCTGAGGCCAGCGACTGGCTGCAGCCTGGAGGAGAGGAAGGAGTGGCGTCGCTGGGGCTGGTAAGGGAAGGGACGCCATTTTATTATTTTAGCAGTTTCCAATTAAAAAAATAAATACTGGAATGACATTACCTTTAAAGGGGTTTTCCAGGGTTTCCTGTACTTTCAGGAAAGGTCACCAGTATGGGATCACAGGGGGGGGGGCAGTCTACCCCATACAGGAGAGACAGAGGGGGGGGGGCAGTCTACCCCATACAGGAGAGACAGAGGGGGGGGGGGGGCGCAGTCTACCCCATACAGGAGAGACAGAAAGGGGGGGGGGGGGGGGCGCAGTCTACCCCATACAGGAGAGACAGAAAGGGGGGGGGGCGCAGTCTACCCCATACAGTAGAGACAGAGGGGGGGGGGGGGGGGGGTGCAGTCTACCCCATACAGGAGAGACAGAAAGGGGGGGGGGCGCAGTCTACCCCATACAGTAGAGACAGAGGGGGGGGGGGCGCAGTCTACCCCATACAGGAGAGACAGAAAGGGGGGGGGGCAGTCTACCCCATACAGGAGAGACAGAGGGGCGCAGTCTACCCCATACAGTAGAGACAGAGGGGGGGGGGGGGGCGCAGTCTACCCCATACAGTAGAGACAGAGGGGGGGGGGGGGCGCAGTCTACCCCATACAGTAGAGACAGAGGGGGGGGGCGGGCGCAGTCTACCACATACAGTAGAGACAGAGGGGGGGGGCGGGCGCAGTCTACCCCATACAGTAGAGACAGAGGGGGGGGGGCGGGCGCAGTCTACCCCATACAGTAGAGACAGAGGGGGGGGGCGGGCGCAGTCTACCCCATACAGTAGAGACAGAGGGGGGGGCGCAGTCTACCCCATACAGTAGAGACAGAGAGGGGGGTGCGGTGTATACATACAGGAGACAGAGGGGGGGTGCGGTATAGACATACAGGAGACAGAGGGGGGGGTGCGGTATAGACATACAGGAGACAGAGGGGGGGCGGTATAGACATACAGGAGACAGAGGGGGGTGCGGTGTATACATACAGGAGACAGAGGGGGGTGCGGTGTATACATACAGGAGACAGAGGGGGGTGCGGTGTATACATACAGGAGACAGAGGGGGGTGCGGTGTATACATACAGGAGACAGAGGGGGGTGCGGTGTATACATACAGGAGACAGAGGGGGGTGCGGTGTATACATACAGGAGACAGAGGGGGGTGCGGTGTATACATACAGGAGACAGAGGGGGGTGCGGTGTATACATACAGGAGACAGAGGGGGTGCGGTATATACATACAGGAGACAGAGGGGGTGCGGTATATACATACAGGAGACAGAGGGGGTGCAGTATATACATACAGGAGACAGAGGGGGTGCGGTATATACATACAGGAGACTGAGGGGGGGTGCGGTATATACATACAGGAGACAGAGGGGGTGCGGTATATACATACAGGAGACAGAGGGGGTGCGGTATATACATACAGGAGACAGAGGGGGTGCGGTATATACATACAGGAGACAGAGGGGGTGCGGTATATACATACAGGAGACAGAGGGGGTGCGGTATATACATACAGGAGACAGAGGGGGTGCGGTATATACATACAGGAGACAGAGGGGGTGCGGTATATACATACAGGAGACAGGGGGGTGCGGTGTATACATACAGGAGACTGAGGGGGGGTGTGGTATATACATACAGGAGACTGAGGGGGGGGTGCGGTATAGACATACAGGAGACTGAGGGGGGGGTGCGGTATAGACATACAGGAGACTGAGGGGGGGGGGTGCGGTATAGACATACAGGAGACAGAGGGGGGGGGGTGCGGTATAGACATACAGGAGACAGAGGGGGTGCGATATAGACATACAGGAGACAGAGGGGGTGCGGTATAGACATACAGGAGACAGAGGGGGTGCGGTATAGACATACAGGAGACAGAGGGGTGCGGTATATACATACAGGAGACAGAGGGGTGCGGTATATACATATAGGAGACAGAGGGGTGCGGTATATACATACAGGAGACAGAGGGGTGCGGTATATACATACAGGAGACAGGGGGGGTGCGGTATATACATACAGGAGACAGAGGGGTGCGGTATATACATACAGGAGACAGAGGGGTGCGGTATATACATACAGGAGACAGAGGGGTGCGGTATATACATACAGGAGACAGAGGGGTGCGGTATATACATACAGGAGACAGAGGGGTGCGGTATATACATACAGGAGACAGGGGGGGTGCGGTATATACATACAGGAGACAGAGGGGTGCGGTATATACATACAGGAGACAGAGGGGTGCGGTATATACATACAGGAGACAGAGGGGTGCGGTATATACATATAGGAGACAGAGGGGTGCGGTATATACATATAGGAGACAGAGGGGTGCGGTATATACATACAGGAGACAGAGGGGTGCGGTGTATACATACAGGAGACAGAGGGGTGCGGTATATACATACAGGAGACAGAGGGGTGCGGTATATACATACAGGAGACAGAGGGGTGCGGTATATACATACAGGAGACAGAGGGGTGCGGTATATACATACAGGAGACAGAGGGTGCGGTATATACATACAGGAGACAGGGGGGTGCGGTATATACATACAGGAGACAGAGGGGTGCGGTATATACATACAGGAGACAGAGGGGTGCGGTATATACATACAGGAGACAGAGGGGTGCGGTATATACATACAGGAGACAGGGGGGGTGCGGTATATACATACAGGAGACAGGGGGGTGCGGTATATACATATAGGAGACAGAGGGGTGCGGTATATACATATAGGAGACAGAGGGGTGCGGTATATACATACAGGAGACAGAGGGGTGCGGTGTATACATACAGGAGACAGAGGGGTGCGGTATATACATACAGGAGACAGGGGGGTGCGGTGTATACATACAGGAGACAGAGGGGTGCGGTATATACATACAGGAGACAGAGGGGGTGCGGTATATACAGTTATAGGGTCACTGTATATACGTACAAGGGGGTGCAGCACATACGTACGTGTCGGGGCAGCGATGCGCCTTGATTCCGCCCGAGTCCTCTCTGCACCACGTGACCGCCCGGTATCCTAGCTCCCTCTGACAGCAGAACAACTACGGGTCCTGGAGAGGGACAGAAAGGCGCGGACTGCAGTGTCTGCGTCACAGGTCCTCAGGCCGCAGCCTCCGGTACTCGTTCTGTGTGTTTGTCGCCGCTATGTCTCTGCTCTCCGACTTTCTCCCCCGTTGTCTTCCCGTGTTTTGTACGTTTGTGTGTGATGTTCTATGTGACGCCGTAATCTCTGAGAGGAGCAGCGCGGGAAATTAGAGCCGTGCACCGGGAGCGGTTACCCCTAGCAACCAATCAGCGCGGCTTAGAAACTGGAGCTGGGCTCTGCTTGTTGCTATGGGCAACGTCCACCTCACGTCCTGACAGGACTGAAGAACATGTCACATATGTGGGGAACACAATATACTCCATTTTATGTGGTCTTTTACCTCATAAATCATTGCCACATTTCACGCCCATATATATATATATGAGTATACCGCCATCGTGCCGTACAATCTGGTCCTAGACTCACCGCCATACAGCGCCCTATTTGTTATCTGGACATTTAAGCCCAGCGTGAGGGAATGCCCACAAAATGTTCCGCAAAAGATACAACATGTCTTATCTTTTTGAGGAACGGCCAGATCGCGGACCCATTCACTTGAATGCCAATTCACTTGCGGCGGCTGTGCTCGTGCATTTGCGGGCCGCAGCACGACCACGGGGCGCACACGCCAGTGTGAAAGAGGCCCAAGGCTAATATCTCACAGGCGAGCGCGGTACGGGAAAAACGGTCAGTGTGACGGACGCGGTCAATTCGGAAGATGCCCTTGTTGGGCCGCGATCACCTCGTCGCTTTTATCTGTTTTATCTGTTCTGTAAATAACGGATGTGTCGGAGCCGTCAGATGGTGGACACAAATGGCGAGGGACCCCACTGACCATACGAGAGTCTGTCAGGTTTTCGTCTTGTGACGCAGATGTAAACGCGGCCACATAGCGTCCCTGTGTGCGGACGGAGGCGTCTGAAAGCACCATAGTCGTGAATCGGATGTGCGCCCCTTCATTCTCAGGGGGTGGCGATACGCCATTACTTTATGGGACGGCGATACCCCATCCAAAATTGAAGTATATTATGTACTTGGATAAATGGCGGTGGTATTTGGGGGAGATCGTAGTGGATGTTCCTGTAAGGCCCCCTTTAGAGTTGCGTTTGAATTTGGGTAGCCTGACCTCGGGGGCTACCGGAGCTCATCTGGCATTGCGACTGTGTACTGCTGGATCCCCATTGACTATAATGGGATCTGGTGGAGACCCGGCAAATATGCCGGGATTAGGCCGGACAACAAAGGTTTCTGTCTGGCCGATTGCCAGCATATTTGCCAGGGAGCAGCCAGATTCCATTAAAGTCAACGGAGATCCAGGAGTACACAGTCGTATCTGGCAGTGCCGTTACGGTGAGCTCTGGTAGCCTGATCCCCAGCTGGGGACTTAGTAATCTGATATCGGTGTTTATGAAACGGCTGATAGATTGACAATGGCTTGCTGAGGGATCAGTGTAATCAGGCGTCGTTGTTTCAGGTCTGACTACCGCGACTGTTGAGACTGAAGATCCCGTGTGTTGTCATCATTGAGAACTCAGCAACCTACCCGCCAGGTGCAAGAGCTGCCGAACTCAGCATTATTGTTGGTGTAAGTAGTATTGTGTGCTACCTGAGGAGTCTTTGTAGGACATCTGACTTCTTGAAATGTGCATTTGGCCACTAATGAGACTTGTGGTTTCTTAATAGGACCATATTCGTGAAAGCAATGGCGTTTGCGGCACTGAGAGACGAGCTGAGCTGCTCCATCTGCCTGAGCATCTACACGGATCCCGTCACCCTGAGCTGCGGCCACAACTTCTGCTGGGCCTGTATCGATCGTGTGCTGCATACCCAGGATGGCGGTGGTGTTTACACGTGCCCAGACTGCAGAACCGAGTTTCCGGAACGTCCGGCACTGCACAAAACCTTAGCTCTCCGTAATATAGCTCAGAGTTTCCACTGTAATCAGGATGAGGGGGAAGCGGTTGGCATCTTCTGCACTTACTGCGACTCTTCCGTACCTGCCGTTAAAACCTGTGTACAATGCGAAGCTTCTTTGTGTGACAAGCACTTGACTAAACACAGCAAGTCGGGTGATCACATCTTGATAGAACCTACAGCTTCCCTGGAGAATCGGAAATGTTCCACCCATAAGAAGATGCTGGAGTACTACTGCACCGAGGACTCCACCTGTATCTGTGTCACCTGCTGCCTGGCTGGAAAACACAAAGGACACCAGGTAGAACCAATAGACGAGGTCTCTGAGAAGAAAAGAATGAAACTCATAAACATCTTGGAGAAACTGACCTCAAAGCGAGAGGAGACTGAGAAACGAGTCCAGAACCTAGAAGGACAAAAGCTGAAAGTTAAAGAAAAGGCGGCTGGAGAATCGGAGAGAGTCGCTTCCATATTTAAATACATCAGGAGACTTCTTGAAGACCTGGAGAAGAGTGTGCTAGGTGAGATCTCCAGGCAGATGGATCAGGTGGTTGCCTCGGTCTCCGAACTTATCCAGAAGATAGAATCACAGAAGGAAGAGCTGTCCAGAGAGATTTCCCACATTGAGGAGCTGTGTCTCCTGACAGATCCGTTAACCCTCCTCCAAGAACGCAAATCTGAGAAATATGGCCTTCATGGTGCTGAGGAACGAGGGAACGAAGACCAAAGACAAGCCAGTAAATCGTTTGAATATGTGACTGATCTGGATAAAGTGTTAACCTCCATGACATTACATACGGGGTTGGCCAATATAGCAGCACATTTCAAGAAGGGTCTCCATATTGTGGAGGTGTCGGACCTACTGCTAGATATTGATACAGTTGCCAATTATGTGCACATCTCAACCGACCTGAAAACCGCTAGTTATTCGAGTAATCAAAAATATCCAGAATCTCTCAAAAGATTTGAGGACTGTCAGGTTCTGAGCACCAGAACCTTCTCATCAGGGCGCCATTACTGGGAAGTGGAAGTTAGCAAATTAGGACACTGGATGATAGGAGTGTGTTACCCCAGTATAGGCAGAACAGGGGACCAGTCGTACATCGGGAGCAACGAGAAGTCCTGGTGTTTATCCAGGTCCAAATCAAAGAAGCAGCATTATTCAGTGATGCATCACGGGAAGGGTATCCACTTACCCGGCAAGGCTTCCAGTCAGAGATTAGTGATATATCTTGATTATGAGGTTGGACGGTTGTCCTTCTATGAGCTGTGTGAACCGGTTAGACACCTGCACACTTTCACTGCTGCTTTTACCGAGCCTCTTCATGCTGCCTTCTACATATGGGATGAGTGGGTGACGATCAGGAGCTAGGATCCAGGTGGCATATGGAAGGGTTTATTGTGGGCTTTACCACTTGTAAAGTTCTAGGTCAGAAGATCTGATTGGTAGCGAGTCGAAAACCCTGTGAATTCCTGAATACAAGAAACCATCTTGCTTTAGACTAAACCTATTAGAACTACAGTAGACTGAGATTCCCGTCGCTGACCAACCCCGACGATTTACTATCCCACAATCCCACCGTTGAAATCAGCAATGAGGGGCCCACAATTTGCTTTCCAGTGACAGAGGTGATGGACCTACAAGGACGCCATCTTCTGTCATGTCTCATATTAGTGTATTTCCCCTACAACTAATTTCTTAAAAGGGTATCCCACATGATATATGCCGTTAATGTCCAATAGATACGGGTCTCGCCTCTGGAACCCACATCTGCCTTGACAACAAACGTTCCTCCATCCAGTCCAGCCACATCCATCCTGCGAATAAAAGCAGAGGTGGTGGGATTACAGAAACAGCTGAGCTGGCCGTGCTGCCTGGTTTCCAAATCTCCCATGCAATAACAAAGCAAACTCCATTGTTTCTGTAATCTCTGACACCTCTGCTGCAGCCTGAATGTGTGGCCATTCGCAGATTCTCCATTAGGCGGTGGTTTGTAGGGCGCTACCTTATTGTGCACTATGAGTAACCATTGGTGCATTTACCATTAATTTCAATATGTTTGGTTCCTCTGTCCAGTTTTTATGCCTTTCCTTTTATATGTGAAGCCTTTTATGGCTGCATTACATACAGCGATACAACAGGCGATTGTCATTCCATCAGCGATCTCCACAGTATGGGGAGGAGCGATCATTAAAGCTATGTACACCTTTGGGGTCAATTATATTTTTTTATTATTATTGCATAGTACTCATTTTGAGCTAAAAATCATTTGTTAAATATGGCGCCATTTTCTCTGTACAGGGCTTAGATGCTCTAATAGAGGGATCTGGATTTTATCTCTGCTCCGTCAGCCAGCTCACCTGATGGGTTCCTTATCTCTGCTCTCTGACCTTGTAACCCCCCATTATAGCTCAGTTCTCATCTTACTGATAAGAATGTCATTTAAAGAAATGTTTATGACCTCTTAATAAATTAAAGATAAGGGTTATTAGATGAACAATTGAAGAAAAGAGTAAATGAGCCCAAAATTAGTAAAATGCAATCATTAAAAAAAAAATTGCCAGTTGACCAGTTTGCCGGCAGCAGAGTGTGAATAGATGGCATGATCTGCCACCGGCAAGCAATGATTTTTAAACCTGGCGAAAGATTGTGATTGGCCTATGGACGAGCGTTTCATCGGGTAATCTGCGGCAGTATTACACTGCCAGATCATCGCTAACAAGCGCTACTGTACTACGAACGCTCATTACCAATGATCTGTCAGACTATCTGCCAGTCTAATACAGCCTTTAGTTCTCGGAGCCCCACCAGTAGATATCTTTCATCAAAGCGCAATGATGTAGTTGCTACAATGTCCAGTAATGTCTATTGGGCTTAGTAGAACTTCAGCTGAGAGTCGCCTCTGAAGATAACAATGGCTGTTTTGACCCTTTTGTTCCTATTTTTGATAAGTGGTGCCAGAGGGTTCTCATCTGCTTATCTCTCCAGCTTTTTTTAATTGTATGTCCACAAAAGGGTATATTAGACGGGCAGATTTTCTGCCCGATAATCGCTAACGAGCATTCCTGTGAACACTCGTTAGCGATCATCTGGCAGTCTTATACGGCCTCCGATGAACGGCACACCACTGTCCTGCATGGGGACGAGCGATGGCATAGCCATTGCTCCTCCCCATGCATGTAATGGCAGCGGTCTCCTCTGCTAGCTACCTGACTTCCCGGAGGAAACGCTTGCAGCATCGAGGTGTCTAATACACCCTTAAAGGGGTTGTCTCATCACAAACAATGGAGGCATCTCGCTAGGATAGGCCCACATTGTCTTATAGGTGCAGGTCCCAGAGGTGGGACCTGCACCTATATCGAGAACAGAGCTCCGAAAGGTGAGGAGGACGTACAGAGCATGCGTAGCCGCCCTCCATTCATTGTCTATGGGACCGCTGAAAATAGCTGAGCACTGGCTCGGCTATTTCCGTCCAGCCCATAGAAGTAAAGAGGTGGCCGGTCATGCGCGGTGCACTCCCATTCACTTCTATGTGGAGCCGGCTTGGTGGTGGCCGGACCAGAGTCCTCCAGCCACCATCTTCCGGGGCACCGTTCGCGATATAGGTGTGGGACCCGCACCTATAAGACAATGAGGCCATATCCTAGTGATATGCCCCCATTGTCTGTGATGAGACACAACCCCTTTAAAGCAGACTTGTATCAGTAGCAGATTTGGGACCAATAGCTGATGGCCAAACATGGCCATCTACACTGTTGTTTTTGCTCTGTATGAAACAGTTTTTTATATTCGCTTATGCTTTGATTTGAGATAGTTTTTCATTTGTCTGGTCTTCAGGCAGCTTGTATCGGTTTACGATCACATTATGTTCAACTGTTTAATGTTCTTGACTACTACTTTTGGGGTTCAACCAAAGTGTTATCTTGTCTTTCATTACAGGAGGTTATCCAGGGCTTATGATATTGATAGCCTGTCCTCTTGATAGATATCAGTATCAGATTGGTGGGCGTCCAGCACCCCCACCGATCAGCTGTTTTGGCTGGTACTGGAACAGAACTGGAAGCACACTGGGGGAGATTTATGAAACTGGTGTAAAGTAGAACTGTCTTAGTTGCCCATAGCAGCCAATCAGATTCCAAAGGAGCTGTGAAAAATGAAAGGTGGAATCTGATTGGTTGCCAGGGAAAACTAAGCCAGTTCTACTTTACACCAGTTTGATGAATCTCCCCCAGTGTTTTGTGTGCCGTGCCGAGTTCGGGAAATGGTTTTTTTTCAGTATAAATCAATTTCTGAAGGTACTATGCAAAGTCTCGTGAGACTTCGTGAAGTAATAACTTCAGCTCATCTGAGCCAATACATTCTAATACTGTACAGACCGCTCGCTCCGTACAGTGTTCAAACAAAGTTTTATGCAAATCGACTTCGGATGTTTTATCCGAAGTCGATTCGCTCATCCCTAATTATGACCTTTCCTGAGAATAAGCCGTCAGTATCTAAGTCTCTGAAAATCCCTTTATAATGTTGATCTAAAGTTGTCCAGATAAAGGCCGGATTCAAGATCTGGCCAGTGGCCATTCAGTTCCTCAGGCGAGGTATTTCTTTTATGTATGGCCTTTGTCTTCTGTTGACCTGTTGTACTCCAATACATTGATTTCATGGTTGGCCCCATATAAAAGTGTGTTATTTCATTTGTCCAGACCGAAACATGAGTGTAGATTATTCTACCAGGTGGAGTATTCTCCTGTCTGCCAAAGATGTGTGAGGTCTGTAGTTCCAAGAGCTTGTTCACACTGCATTTTTGGTACATATTTTGCAACTAAATCCCCTACCCCAGGGATAGACTGGATATAGACCCTTATGGGAAATTTTCTGGTTGGCCGCTGCCAAGGGGGCTGCCTGAGTGCTCTTCACGGCCGCCAGCTGGGAACATAACGATCTGCTGCTCTCAGCATTAATTAATGCTAGGAGTACATCAGGTACCTATGCACCTGGTCAACAGCCGCAGGTTGGGCTGACGAGCAGCAGATTGTTGGGAGTGAAGCGATCCTACCTGACAGTTGGCTGCTCTTTCAATGGGGGTGAAGAGCTTCATTTAAATGCAGCAATCACTTCCACAGTATGAGGACGAGGGATCGCTTTAGACAGACTGGGCGATAAAATGGGATAGAAAAAAAAACTAATATACCAGAGTCCACAGAAAATCTACTTCTAAGGGTACTTTCACACTAGCGTTATTAGAATCAGGCAGGCAGTTCCGTTGCCGGATCCGGAAATCCGTATGCAAACAGATATTTTTTTTTTCCAGGTACGGATCCATTAGACTTATTCATTGAAATACCGGATCTGTCTTTCCGGTATCATCTGGAATAACGGATCCGGTATATATTATTTTCAAAGCTAGAAAGAACTGCACATTCGCAGACCGGAAAACCGGATCCGGTGATGCTTCAATTTCTGGAACACTTGGTACTGGATCCGGCATTAATACATTTTAATGAGTGCGGTAGTGTTCTGGGATTTTGACCGGAAAAAATACTGCAGCATGCTGCGGTATTTTGCCTGGTCAAATACCGTACAAGGGACAGAATGGAAGACATCCTGATGCATACTGAACGGATTGCTTTCCATTCAGAATGCATTAGGACAAAACTGATGCGTTTTTTCCGGTATTGAGACCCTTTACCGGATGTCAATACTGGAAAGAAAATTAAAGCTACTGTGAAAGATGTACCGTAGATGAGGCGGCAAATCATGAGGTGGTTATTATGGGGGACCTCAACTACCCAGATATAGGCTGGGTTCACACAGGCGTGTCCGGATTAGGTCCGGATGCGTCCCGGTGTATTGCGGCAAACCCGCGCGATTAGGTACACAATTGCAATCAGTTTTGACTGCGATTGCGTTCCGATGTTCAGTCTTTATCGCGCGGGTGCAATGTGTTTTGCACGCGCGTGATAAAAAACCGACTGTGGTACGCAGACCCGAACTTCTTCACTGAAGTTCAGGTTTGGGTTCGGTGTTGTGTAGATGTTATTATTTTCCCTTATAACATGGTTATAAGGGAAAATAATAGCATTCTGAATACAGAATGCTTAGTGGGTGATCAATTGAGGGTTAAAAAAAATTAACAGGGGATAGTATAGGCAGAACAGGGGACCAGTCGTACATCGGGAGCAACGAGAAGTCCTGGTGTTTATCCAGGTCCAAATCAAAGAAGCAGCATTATTCAGTGATGCATCACGGGAAGGGTATCCACTTACCCGGCAAGGCTTCCAGTCAGAGATTAGTGATATATCTTGATTATGAGGTTGGACGGTTGTCCTTCTATGAGCTGTGTGAACCGGTTAGACACCTGCACACTTTCACTGCTGCTTTTACCGAGCCTCTTCATGCTGCCTTCTACATATGGGATGAGTGGGTGACGATCAGGAGCTAGGATCCAGGTGGCATATGGAAGGGTTTATTGTGGGCTTTACCACTTGTAAAGTTCTAGGTCAGAAGATCTGATTGGTAGCGAGTCGAAAACCCTGTGAATTCCTGAATACAAGAAACCATCTTGCTTTAGACTAAACCTATTAGAACTACAGTAGACTGAGATTCCCGTCGCTGACCAACCCCGACGATTTACTATCCCACAATCCCACCGTTGAAATCAGCAATGAGGGGCCCACAATTTGCTTTCCAGTGACAGAGGTGATGGACCTACAAGGACGCCATCTTCTGTCATGTCTCATATTAGTGTATTTCCCCTACAACTAATTTCTTAAAAGGGTATCCCACATGATATATGCCGTTAATGTCCAATAGATACGGGTCTCGCCTCTGGAACCCACATCTGCCTTGACAACAAACGTTCCTCCATCCAGTCCAGCCACATCCATCCTGCGAATAAAAGCAGAGGTGGTGGGATTACAGAAACAGCTGAGCTGGCCGTGCTGCCTGGTTTCCAAATCTCCCATGCAATAACAAAGCAAACTCCATTGTTTCTGTAATCTCTGACACCTCTGCTGCAGCCTGAATGTGTGGCCATTCGCAGATTCTCCATTAGGCGGTGGTTTGTAGGGCGCTACCTTATTGTGCACTATGAGTAACCATTGGTGCATTTACCATTAATTTCAATATGTTTGGTTCCTCTGTCCAGTTTTTATGCCTTTCCTTTTATATGTGAAGCCTTTTATGGCTGCATTACATACAGCGATACAACAGGCGATTGTCATTCCATCAGCGATCTCCACAGTATGGGGAGGAGCGATCATTAAAGCTATGTACACCTTTGGGGTCAATTATATTTTTGTATTATTATTGCATTGTACTCATTTTGAGCTAAAAATAATTTGTTAAATATGGCGCCATTTTCTCTGTACAGGGCTTAGATGCTCTAATAGAGGGATCTGGATTTTATCTCTGCTCCGTCAGCCAGCTCACCTGATGGGTTCCTTATCTCTGCTCTCTGACCTTGTAACCCCCCATTATAGCTCAGTTCTCATCTTACTGATAAGAATGTCATTTAAAGAAATGTTTATGACCTCTTAATAAATTAAAGATAAGGGTTATTAGATGAACAATTGAAGAAAAGAGTAAATGAGCCCAAAATTAGTAAAATGCAATCATTAAAAAAAAATTGCCAGTTGACCAGTTTGCCGGCAGCAGAGTGTGAATAGATGGCATGATCTGCCACCGGCAAGCAATGATTTTTAAACCTGGCGAAAGATTGTGATTGGCCTATGGACGAGCGTTTCATCGGGTAATCTGCGGCAGTATTACACTGCCAGATCATCGCTAACAAGCGCTACTGTACTACGAACGCTCATTACCAATGATCTGTCAGACTATCTGCCAGTCTAATACAGCCTTTAGTTCTCGGAGCCCCACCAGTAGATATCTTTCATCAAAGCGCAATGATGTAGTTGCTACAATGTCCAGTAATGTCTATTGGGCTTAGTAGAACTTCAGCTGAGAGTCGCCTCTGAAGATAACAATGGCTGTTTTGACCCTTTTGTTCCTATTTTTGATAAGTGGTGCCAGAGGGTTCTCATCTGCTTATCTCTCCAGCTTTTTTTAATTGTATGTCCACAAAAGGGTATATTAGACGGGCAGATTTTCTGCCCGATAATCGCTAACGAGCATTCCTGTGAACACTCGTTAGCGATCATCTGGCAGTCTTATACGGCCTCCGATGAACGGCACACCACTGTCCTGCATGGGGACGAGCGATGGCATAGCCATTGCTTCTCCCCATGCATGTAGTGGCAGCGGTCTCCTCTGCTAGCTACCTGACTGCCGGGAGGAAACGCTTGCAGCATTGGGGTGTCTAATACACCCTTAAAGGGGTTGTCTCATCACAAACAATGGAGGCATCTCGCTAGGATAGGCCCACATTGTCTTATAGGTGCAGGTCCCAGAGGTGGGACCTGCACCTATATCGAGAACAGAGCTCCGAAAGGTGAGGAGGACGTACAGAGCATGCGTAGCCGCCCTCCATTCATTGTCTATGGGACCGCTGAAAATAGCTGAGCACTGGCTCGGCTATTTCCGTCCAGCCCATAGAAGTAAAGAGGTGGCCGGTCATGCGCGGTGCACTCCCATTCACTTCTATGTGGAGCCGGCTTGGTGGTGGCCGGACCAGAGTCCTCCAGCCACCATCTTCCGGGGCACCGTTCGCGATATAGGTGTGGGACCCGCACCTATAAGACAATGAGGCCATATCCTAGTGATATGCCCCCATTGTCTGTGATGAGACACAACCCCTTTAAAGCAGACTTGTATCAGTAGCAGATTTGGGACCAATAGCTGATGGCCAAACATGGCCATCTACACTGTTGTTTTTGCTCTGTATGAAACAGTTTTTTATATTCGCTTATGCTTTGATTTGAGATAGTTTTTCATTTGTCTGGTCTTCAGGCAGCTTGTATCGGTTTACGATCACATTATGTTCAACTGTTTAATGTTCTTGACTACTACTTTTGGGGTTCAACCAAAGTGTTATCTTGTCTTTCATTACAGGAGGTTATCCAGGGCTTATGATATTGATAGCCTGTCCTCTTGATAGATATCAGTATCAGATTGGTGGGCGTCCAGCACCCCCACCGATCAGCTGTTTTGGCTGGTACTGGAACAGAACTGGAAGCACACTGGGGGAGATTTATGAAACTGGTGTAAAGTAGAACTGTCTTAGTTGCCCATAGCAGCCAATCAGATTCCAAAGGAGCTGTGAAAAATGAAAGGTGGAATCTGATTGGTTGCCAGGGAAAACTAAGCCAGTTCTACTTTACACCAGTTTGATGAATCTCCCCCAGTGTTTTGTGTGCCGTGCCGAGTTCGGGAAATGGTTTTTTTCAGTATAAATCAATTTCTGAAGGTACTATGCAAAGTCTCGTGAGACTTCGTGAAGTAATAACTTCAGCTCATCTGAGCCAATACATTCTAATACTGTACAGACCGCTCGCTCCGTACAGTGTTCAAACAAAGTTTTATGCAAATCGACTTCGGATGTTTTATCCGAAGTCGATTCGCTCATCCCTAATTATGACCTTTCCTGAGAATAAGCCGTCAGTATCTAAGTCTCTGAAAATCCCTTTATAATGTTGATCTAAAGTTGTCCAGATAAAGGCCGGATTCAAGATCTGGCCAGTGGCCATTCAGTTCCTCAGGCGAGGTATTTCTTTTATGTATGGCCTTTGTCTTCTGTTGACCTGTTGTACTCCAATACATTGATTTCATGGTTGGCCCCATATAAAAGTGTGTTATTTCATTTGTCCAGACCGAAACATGAGTGTAGATTATTCTACCAGGTGGAGTATTCTCCTGTCTGCCAAAGATGTGTGAGGTCTGTAGTTCCAAGAGCTTGTTCACACTGCATTTTTGGTACATATTTTGCAACTAAATCCCCTACCCCAGGGATAGACTGGATATAGACCCTTATGGGAAATTTTCTGGTTGGCCGCTGCCAAGGGGGCTGCCTGAGTGCTCTTCACGGCCGCCAGCTGGGAACATAACGATCTGCTGCTCTCAGCATTAATTAATGCTAGGAGTACATCAGGTACCTATGCACCTGGTCAACAGCCGCAGGTTGGGCTGACGAGCAGCAGATTGTTGGGAGTGAAGCGATCCTACCTGACAGTTGGCTGCTCTTTCAATGGGGGTGAAGAGCTTCATTTAAATGCAGCAATCACTTCCACAGTATGAGGACGAGGGATCGCTTTAGACAGACTGGGCGATAAAATGGGATAGAAAAAAAAACTAATATACCAGAGTCCACAGAAAATCTACTTCTAAGGGTACTTTCACACTAGCGTTATTAGAATCAGGCAGGCAGTTCCGTTGCCGGATCCGGAAATCCGTATGCAAACAGATATTTTTTTTTTCCAGGTACGGATCCATTAGACTTATTCATTGAAATACCGGATCTGTCTTTCCGGTATCATCTGGAATAACGGATCCGGTATATATTATTTTCAAAGCTAGAAAGAACTGCACATTCGCAGACCGGAAAACCGGATCCGGTGATGCTTCAATTTCTGGAACACTTGGTACTGGATCCGGCATTAATACATTTTAATGAGTGCGGTAGTGTTCTGGGATTTTGACCGGAAAAAATACTGCAGCATGCTGCGGTATTTTGCCTGGTCAAATACCGTACAAGGGACAGAATGGAAGACATCCTGATGCATACTGAACGGATTGCTTTCCATTCAGAATGCATTAGGACAAAACTGATGCGTTTTTTCCGGTATTGAGACCCTTTACCGGATGTCAATACTGGAAAGAAAATTAAAGCTACTGTGAAAGATGTACCGTAGATGAGGCGGCAAATCATGAGGTGGTTATTATGGGGGACCTCAACTACCCAGATATAGGCTGGGTTCACACAGGCGTGTCCGGATTAGGTCCGGATGCGTCCCGGTGTATTGCGGCAAACCCGCGCGATTAGGTACACAATTGCAATCAGTTTTGACTGCGATTGCGTTCCGATGTTCAGTCTTTATCGCGCGGGTGCAATGTGTTTTGCACGCGCGTGATAAAAAACCGACTGTGGTACGCAGACCCGAACTTCTTCACTGAAGTTCAGGTTTGGGTTCGGTGTTGTGTAGATGTTATTATTTTCCCTTATAACATGGTTATAAGGGAAAATAATAGCATTCTGAATACAGAATGCTTAGTGGGTGATCAATTGAGGGTTAAAAAAAATTAACTCACCTTCTCCTCTTGATCGCGTAGTTCCCGGTCTCTTCTTTACTTCTTTAATGATGAACTACCGGCTAGGACCTGTGGTGTCGTCAGATCACATGGTCCATCACCACAGTGAACATGATCCCTAAAGCCCGCAAGGGCCAGCGGTATTAAAACAAAATAGAAAAATACATCAACTCAACAGAGCATATAATTCACATACACGACTATCCCCCTATTCTCCATTCATGAAAAAAACCACATAGCAGCGTTCCGATCACATGACCTCCCAGAGCCTATAACGGCTCACTATATTCAATTCATTCATAGAACACAAGGCATCCAAGAACAGCGGCGACAAACCACAAATTGAATATTAAGACCATGGCTCAATAAATACTGCACCTGTGAAGGTGCACACTATCGCCCCTGACGAAGCTGGACTGGCGAAACCCGGTTTGGGTTGATCTCTGATGAAAGCAATTAGATTTTAGGCTTGAATTTTATGATTTTTTTTTAAAGTATAATAAAACCTGTTGGTTGCGGAACTACCTGGTGGAACTTCACTATTTGTGCTATAACTTCCCTCTAGGGTGCTGTTGTACGTGAGTGCACCAGCCCCTGGTTACTGATTGTTTGGCTACAAGCTGGATTAACCTGAACATTGGAAAGAAGGGTCTGAGATTGGAACTCTACACTCATAAGTAGGGCTGCACGATATGGGAATTTTGTGCGATCGCGATTAGGGCCCTAAAAATTGCGATAATGATATGCAATGCAATATTTTAAGGGAATTGTGCTAGAGGTCTATTTGCTTGGATTTTCCCATATGAGCCGCTGACGCGGCTGGGTATGACATAGTTATGGGGGATCTGTGGAGGACACTGTTATGTGGGGGATCTGTGAATGACACTGTTATGGGGGATCTGTGGATGGCACTGTTATGTGGGGGGTCTGTGGATGACGCTGTTATGTGGGGGGTCTGTGGATGACGCTGTAATGTGGGGGATCTGTGGAGGACGCTGTTATGTGGGGGATCTGTGGATGGCACTGTTATGTGGGGGATCTGTGAATGACACTGTTATGGGGGATCTGTGGAGGACGCTGTTATGTGGGGGATCTGTGGATGACGCTGTTATGTGTGGGATCTGTGGATGACGCTGTTATGGGGGATCTGTGGATGGCACTGTTATGTGGGGGGTCTGTGGATGACGCTGTAATGTGGGGGATCTGTGAATGACACTGTTATGGGGGATCTGTGGATGACGCTGTTATGTGTGGGATCTGTGGATGACGCTGTTATGGGGGATCTGTGGATGGCACTGTTATGTGGGGGATCTGTGGATGGCACTGTTATGTGGGGGATCTGTGGATGGCACTGTTATGTGGGGGATCTGTGAATGACACTGTTATGGGGGATCTGTGGAGGACGCTGTTATGTGGGGGATCTGTGGATGACGCTGTTATGTGTGGGATCTGTGGATGACGCTGTTATGGGGGATCTGTGGATGGCACTGTTATGTGGGGGGTCTGTGGATGACGCTGTAATGTGGGGGATCTGTGGAGGACGCTGTTATATGGGGGATCTGTGGAAGACGCTGTTATGTGGGGGATCTGTGGATGACGCTGTTATGGGGGATCTGTGGATGGCACTGTTATGTGGGGGGTCTGTGGATGACGCTGTAATGTGGGGGATCTGTGGAAGACGCTGTTATGTGGGGGATCTGTGGATGACGCTGTTATGTGGGGGATCTGTGAATGACGCCGTTATGTGGGGGATCTGTGGATGACGCTGTTATGTGGGGGATCTGTGGAGGACGCCGTTATGTGGGGGATCTGTGGATGACGCCGTTATGTGGGGGATCTGTGGATGATGCTGTTATGTGGGGGATCTGTGGATGATGCTGTTATGTGGGGGGATCTGTGGATGATGCTGTTATGTGGGGGATCTGTGGATGATGCTGTTATGTGGGGGATCTGTGGAGGACGCTGTTATGTGGGGGATCTGTGGAGGACGCTGTTATGTGGGGGGGATCTGTGGAGGACGCTGTTATGTGGGGGATCTGTGGAGGACGCTGTTATGTGGGGGATCTGTGGATGACGCCGTTATGTGGGGGATCTGTGGAGTACGCTGTAATGTGGGGGATCTGTGGAGTACGCTGTAATGTGGGGGATCTGTGGATGACGCTGTTATGTGGGGGATCTGTGGATGACGCTGTTATGTGGGGGATCTGTGGATGACGCTGTTATGTGGGGGAATCTGTGGAAGACGCTGTTATGGGGGATCTGTGGATGACGCCGTTATGTGGGGGGTCTGTGGATGACGCTGTTATGTGGGGGATCTGTGGATGACACTGTTATGGGGGATCTGTGGATGACGCCGTTATGTGGGGGATCTGTGGAGGACGCTGTTATATGGGGGATCTGTGGAGGACGCTGTAATGTGGGGGATCTGTGGAGGACGCTGTTATATGGGGGATCTGTGGATGGCACTGTTATGTGGGGGATCTGTGGAGGACGCTGTTATGTGGGGGATCTGTGGATGACGCTGTTATGTGGGGGATCTGTGGATGACGCTGTTATGTGGGGGATCTGTGGAGGACGCTGTTATGTGGGGGATCTGTGGATGACGCTGTTATGTGGGGGATCTGTGGATGACGCTGTAATGTGGGGGATCTGTGGAGGACGCTGTTATGTGGGGGATCTGTGGATGACGCTGTTATGTGGGGGATCTGTGGAGGACGCTGTTATGTGGGGGATCTGTGGATGACGCTGTTATGTGGGGGATCTGTGAATGACACTGTTATGGGGGATCTGTGGAAGACGCTGTTATGTGGGGGATCTGTGGATGACGCTGTTATGTGGGGGATCTGTGGAGGACGCTGTTATATGGGGGATCTGTGGAAGACGCTGTTATGTGGGGGATCTGTGAATGACGCTGTTATGTGGGGGGTCTGTGGATGACGCTGTTATGTGGGGGATCTGTGGAGGACGCTGTTAGGTGGGGGATCTGTGGATGACGCTGTAATGTGGGGGATCTGTGGATGACGCTGTAATGTGGGGGATCTGTGGAGGACGCTGTTATGTGGGGGATCTGTGAATGACACTGTTATGGGGGATCTGTGGATGACGCTGTTATGTGGGGGATCTGTGAATGACGCTGTTATGGGGGATCTGTGGATGACGCTGTTATGTGGGGGATCTGTGAATGACACTGTTATGGGGGATCTGTGGAGTACGCTGTAATGTGGGGGATCTGTGGAGTACGCTGTAATGTGGGGGATCTGTGGATGACGCTGTTATGGGGGATCTGTGGATGACGCTGTTATGTGGGGGATCTGTGGATGACGCTGTTATGTGGGGGGTCTGTGGATGACGCTGTTATGTGGGGGATCTGTGGATGACGCTGTTATGTGGGGGGAATCTGTGGAAGACGCTGTTATGGGGGATCTGTGGATGACGCTGTTATGTGGGGGATCTGTGAATGACGCTGTTATGGGGGATCTGTGGATGACGCTGTAATGTGGGGGATCTGTGGATGACACTGTTATGGGGGATCTGTGGATGACGCTGTAATGTGGGGGATCTGTGGATGACGCTGTAATGTGGGGGATCTGTGGAGGACGCCGTTATGTGGGGGGTCTGTGGATGACGCTGTTATGTGGGTGATCTGTGGAGGACGCTGTTATGTGGGGGATCTGTGGATGACACTGTTATGGGGGATCTGTGGATGACGCCGTTATGTGGGGGATCTGTGGAGGACGCCGTTATTTGGGGGATCTGTGGAGGACGCTGTAATGTGGGGGATCTGTGGAGGACGCTGTTATGTGGGGGATCTGTGGATGACGCTGTAATGTGGGGGATCTGTGGAGTACGCTGTAATGTGGGGGATCTGTGGAGTACGCTGTTATGTGGGGGGTCTGTGGATGACGCTGTTATGTGGGGGATCTGTGGATGACGCTGTAATGTGGGGGATCTGTGGAGGACGCCGTTATGTGGGGGATCTGTGGATGACGCTGTAATGTGGGGGATCTGTGGAGGACGCCGTTATGTGGGGGATCTGTGGAGGACGCTGTTATATGGGGGATCTGTGGATGGCACTGTTATGTGGGGGATCTGTGGAGGATGCTGTTATGTGGGGGATCTGTGGATGACGCTGTTATGTGGGGGATCTGTGGATGACGCTGTAATGTGGGGGATCTGTGGAGGACGCTGTTATGTGGGGGATCTGTGGATGACGCTGTAATGTGGGGGATCTGTGGAGGACGCTGTTATGTGGGGGATCTGTGGATGACGCTGTTATGTGGGGGATCTGTGGAGGACGCTGTTATGTGGGGGATCTGTGGATGACGCTGTTATGTGGGGGATCTGTGAATGACACTGTTATGGGGGATCTGTGGATGACGCTGTTATGTGGGGGATCTGTGGAGGACGCTGTTATGTGGGGGATCTGTGGATGACGCCGTTATGTGGGGGATCTGTGGAGTACGCTGTAATGTGGGGGATCTGTGGATGACGCTGTTATGGGGGATCTGTGGATGACGCTGTTATGTGGGGGATCTGTGGATGACGCTGTTATGTGGGGGGTCTGTGGATGACGCTGTTATGTGGGGGATCTGTGGATGACGCTGTTATGTGGGGGATCTGTGGATGACGCTGTTATGTGGGGGATCTGTGGATGACACTGTTATGGGGGATCTGTGGAAGACGCTGTTATGTGGGGGATCTGTGGAGGACGCTGTTATATGGGGGATCTGTGGAAGACGCTGTTATGTGGGGGATCTGTGAATGACGCTGTTATGTGGGGGGTCTGTGGATGACGCTGTTATGTGGGGGATCTGTGGAGGACGCTGTTAGGTGGGGGATCTGTGGATGACGCTGTTATGTGGGGGATCTGTGGATGACGCTGTTATGTGGGGGATCTGTGGATGACGCTGTTATGTGGGGGATCTGTGAATGACACTGTTATGGGGGATCTGTGGATGACGCTGTTATGTGGGGGATCTGTGAATGACGCTGTTATGGGGGATCTGTGGATGACGCTGTTATGTGGGGGATCTGTGAATGACACTGTTATGGGGGATCTGTGGAGTACGCTGTAATGTGGGGGATCTGTGGAGGACGCTGTTATGTGGGGGATCTGTGGATGACGCTGTTATGTGGGGGATCTGTGGAGGACGCTGTTATGTGGGGGATCTGTGGAGGATGCTGTTATGTGGGGGATCTGTAGATGACGCTGTTATGTGGGGGATCTGTGGATGACGCTGTTATGTGGGGGGTCTGTGGATGACGCTGTTATGTGGGGGATCTGTGAATGACACTGTTATGGGGGATCTGTGGAGTACGCTGTAATGTGGGGGATCTGTGGAGGACGCTGTTATGTGGGGGATCTTTGGATGACGCTGTTATGTGGGGGATCTGTGGATGACGCTGTTATGTGGGGGATCTGTGGATGACGCTGTTATGTGGGGGATCTGTGAATGACACTGTTATGGGGGATCTGTGGAGTACGCTGTAATGTGGGGGATCTGTGGATGACGCTGTTATGTGGGGGATCTGTGGAGGACACTGTTATGGGGGATCTGTGGAAGACGCTGGTATGTGGGGGATCTGTGGATGACGCTGTTATGTGGGGGATCTGTGGAGGACGCTGTTATGTGGGGGATCTGTGGATGACGCTGTTATGTGGGGGATCTGTGGAGGACGCTGTTATGTGGGGGATCTGTGAATGACACTGTTATGGGGGATCTGTGGAGTACGCTGTAATGTGGGGGATCTGTGGAGGACGCTGTTATGTGGTGGATCTGTGGAGGACGCTGTTATGTGGGGGATCTGTGGAGGACGCTGTTATGTGGGGGATCTGTGAATGACACTGTTATGGGGGATCTGTGGAGTACGCTGTAATGTGGGGGATCTGTGGAGGACGCTGTTATGTGGGGGATCTGTGGAGGACGCTGTTATGGGGGATCTGTGGAGGACGCTGTTATGTGGGGGATCTGTGGATGACGCTGTTATGTGGGGGGTCTGTGGATGACGCTGTTATGTGGGGGATCTGTGGATGACGCTGTTATGTGGGGGAATCTGTGGAAGACACTGTTATGGGGGATCTGTGGAAGACGCTGTTATGGGGGATCTGTGGAAGACGCTGTTATGTGGGGGATCTGTGGAGGACGCTGTTATGTGGGGGATCTGTGGATGACGCTGTTATGTGGGGGGTCTGTGGATGACGCTGTTATGTGGGGGATCTGTGGAGGACGCTGTTATGTGGGGGATCTGTGGAGGACGCTGTTATGGGGGATCTGTGGAGGACGCTGTTATGTGGGGGATCTGTGGAGGACGCTGTTATGTGGGGGATCTGTGGATGACGCTGTAATGTGGGGGATCTGTGGAAGACGCTGTTATGTGGGGGGTCTGTGGATGACGCTGTTATGTGGGGGATCTGTGGATGACGCTGTTATGTGGGGGATCTGTGGATGACGCTGTTATGTGGGGGATCTGTGGATGACGCTGTTATGTGGGGGAATCTGTGGAAGACGCTGTTATGGGGGATCTGTGGAAGACGCTGTTATGTGGGGGATCTGTGGAAGACGCTGTTATGTGGGGGGTCTGTGGATGACGCTGTTATGTGGGGGATCTGTGAATGACACTGTTATGGGGGATCTGTGGAGTACGCTGTAATGTGGGGGATCTGTGGAGGACGCTGTTATGTGGGGGATCTGTGGATGACGCTGTTATGTGGGGGATCTGTGGATGACGCTGTTATGGGGGATCTGTGGATGACGCTGTTATGTGGGGGATCTGTGGATGACGCTGTAATGTGGGGGATCTGTGGAAGACGCTGTTATGTGGGGGGTCTGTGGATGACACTGTTATGGGGGATCTGTGGATGACGCTGTTATGTGGGGGATCTGTGGATGACGCTGTTATGTGGGGGAATCTGTGGAAGACGCTGTTATGGGGGATCTGTGGAAGACGCTGTTATGTGGGGGATCTGTGGAAGACGCTGTTATGTGGGGGGTCTGTGAATGACACTGTTATGGGGGATCTGTGGAGTACGCTGTAATGTGGGGGATCTGTGGAGGACGCTGTTATGTGGGGGATCTGTGGATGACGCTGTTATGTGGGGGATCTGTGGATGACGCTGTTATGGGGGATCTGTGGATGACGCTGTTATGTGGGGGATCTGTGGATGACGCTGTTATGTGGGGGATCTGTGGATGACGCTGTTATGTGGGGGATCTGTGGATGGCACTGTTATGTGGGGGATCTGTGGAAGACGCTGTTATGGGGGATCTGTGGAAGACGCTGTTATGGGGGATCTGTGGAAGACGCTGTTATGGGGGATCTGTGGAAGACGCTGTTATGGGGGATCTGTGGAGGACACATGGGGGACCTGTGGATGGCACTGTTATGTGGTGGTTCTGTGGATGGCACTGTTATGGGGTGGATCTGTGGATGGCACTGTTATGGGGTGGATCTGTGGATGGCACTGTTTTAGGGGATGTGTGCTATGACACATAGGGCCATGAGGGGGGCCAGCATAAGACACACATATAGCATCTTATGCTGGTCCCCCTCATGGCCCTATGTGTCACCTCATGTGTCCTAAACTGCGCACATAACTGGCTTTGTGTGTAAAGTATTTTACTACTGTGTGAAACAAGCTCTCTCCTATTGATAACAGGTCCGGCCTCTGTACTCACTGTCACTATGAATGCACTGCAGCGGGTGGTACAAAAATGTGAATTTCCGCATTTTGAAGCAGCTCTGACTTTCTGAGCACCTGTCATGTTTCCTGAGGTTCTACAATACCCAGACAGTAGAAAACCCCCACAAATGACCCCATTTCGGAAAGTAGACACCCTAAGGTATTCTCTGATGGGCATAGTGAGTTCATAGAACTTTTTATTTTTGTCACAAGTTAGTGGAAAATGATGATTTATTCTTTTTTTTTCCTTACAAAGTCTCATATTTCACTAACTTGTGACAAAAAAAAAAAAATTCCATGAACTCAATATGCCCATCACGAAATACCTTGGGGTGTCTCCTTTCCAAAATGGGGTCACTTGTGGGGTAGTTATACTGCCCTGGCATTTTAGGGGCCCTAATGCGTGAGAAGTAGTTTGAAATCAAAATGTGTATAAAATGCCCTGTGAAATCCTAAAGGTGGAATGTGGGCCCCTTTGCCCACCTAGGCTGCAAAAAGTGTGACACATCTGGTATCACCGTACTCAGGAGAAGTTGGGCAATGTGTTTTGGGGTGTCTTTTTACATATACCCAAGCTGGGTGAGAGAAATTTCTCTCTAAAAGACAACTTTTCCCATTTTTTTTATACAAAGTTGGCATTTGACCAAGATATTTCTCTCACCCAGCATGGGTATATGTAAAATGACACCCCAAAACACATTGCCCAACTTCTCCTGAGTACGGCGATACCAGATGTGTGACACTTTTTTGCAGCCAAGATGCGCAAAGGGACCCAGACTTCTTCTCACGCTTTAGGGCCCCTAAAATGCCAGGGCAGTATAAATACCCCACATGTGACCCCACTTTGGAAAGAAGACACCCGAAGGTATTCAATGAGGGGCATGGCGAGTTCATAGAAGATTTTTTTGTTTTTTCTCACAAAGTCTCCCTTTCCGCTAACTTGGGACAAAAAGTTTAATCTTTCATGGACTCAATATGCCCCTGAGCGAATACCTTGGGGTGTCTTCTTTCCGAAATGGGGTCACGTGGGGTATTTATACTGCCCTTAGGGGCATTTTAGGGGTCCTAAAGCGTGAGAAGAAGTCTGGAATATAAATGTCAAAAATTTTTACACATTTGGATTCCGTGAGGGGTATGCTGAGTTCATGTGAGATTTTATTTTTTGTCACAAGTTAGTGGAATATGAGACTTTGTAAAAAAACAAAACAAAAAAAAAAACAACAAAAAAAATTTCCGCTAACTTGTGCCAAAAAAATGTCTGAATGGAGCCTGACAGGGGGGTGATCAATGACAGGGGGGTGATCGGGGAGTCTATATGGGGTGATCACCACCCTGTCATTGATCACCCTCCTGTAAGGCTCCATTCAGATGTCCGTATGTGTTTTGCGGATCCATAGATCCGCAAAACACGGACACCACGGATCCGCAAAACACATACGGACATCTGAATGGAACCTTCCAGGGAGTCTATATGGGTGATCAGGGGGTTAATAAGTGACAGGGGGGGTGTAGTGTGTAGTAGTGTTTGGTGCTACTTTACAGAGGTGCCTGTGTCCTCTGGTGGTCGATCCAAGTAAAAGGGACCACCAGAGGACCAGGTATATTAGACGCTGTTATCAAAAAAGTGTCTAATATACCTTTTAGGGGTTAAAAAAATCGCATCTACAGCCTGCCAGCGAACGATCGCCGCTGGCAGGCTGTAGATCCATTCGCTTACCGGCCGATCCTGTGAACTCGCGCTCCTGTGTGCGCGCGTTCACAGGAAATCTTGCGTCTCGTGAGATGACGCGCCGGTGCGTCCAGGCGGAATTACAGGGCCGACGCATCCCTGCGTGCGGCGGTCCTGTAGTGGTTAAAGATGTTGTGTCACTTCATCAAGTGGCATTGATTATGTAGAGAAAATTAATACAAGGCACTTACTAATGTATTGTGATTGTCCATATTGCCTCCTTTTCTGGCTTGATTAATTTTTCTATCACATTATTCACTGCTCGTTTCCATGGTTACGACCAACCTGCAATCCATCAGCGGTGGCCATGCTTGCACACTATAGGAAAAAGTCCCGGCCTCTCTGGTGATCGAGACCGTGGGAGCCCATCTAGGCTGGTGCTTTTTCCTATAGTGTGCAAGCACTACAGAGGACAGTATACTGTATATATACACTACAGAGGACAGTATACTGTATATATACTACAGAGGACAGTATACTGTATATATACACTACAGAGGACAGTATACTGTATATATACTACAGAGGACAGTATACTGTATATATACACTACAGAGGACAGTATACTGTATATATACACTACAGAGGACAGTATACTGTATATACACTACAGAGGACAGTATACTGTATATATACTACAGAGGACAGTATACTGTATATATACACTACAGAGGACAGTATACTGTATATATACTACAGAGGACAGTATACTGTATATATACACTACAGAGGACAGTATACTGTATATATACTACAGAGGACAGTATACTGTATATATACACTACAGAGGACAGTATACTGTATATATACACTACAGAGGACAGTATACTGTATATATACTACAGAGGACAGTATACTGTATATATACACTACAGAGGACAGTATACTGTATATATACTACAGAGGACAGTATACTATATATATACAGTTGCAAGAAAAAGTATGTGAACCCTTTGGAATGATCTGGATTTCTGCACAAATTGGCCATAAAATGTGATCTGATCTTCATCTAAGTCACAACAATAGACAATCACAGTCTGCTTAACCTAATAACACACAAAGAATTAAATGTTACCATGTTTTTATTGAACACACCATGTAAACAGTCACAGTGCAGGTGGAAAAAGTATGTGAACCCTTGGATTTAATAACTTGTTGAACCTCCTTTGGCAGCAATAACTTCACCCAAACGTTTCCTGTAGTTGCAGATCAGACGTGCACAACGGTCAGGGGTAATTCTTGACCATTCCTCTTTACAGAACTGTTTCAGTTCAGCAATATTCTTGGGATGTCTGGTGTGAATCGCTTTCTTGAGGTCCTGCCACAGCATCTCAATCGGGTTGAGGTCAGGACTCTGACTGGGCCACTCCAGAAGGCATATTTTCCTCTGTTTAAGCCATTCTGTTGTTGATTTACTTCTATGCTTTGGGTCGTTGTCCTGTTGCAACACCCATCTTCTGTTGAGCTTCAGCTGGTGGACAGATGGCCTTAAGTTCTCCTGCAAAATGTCTTGATAAACTTGGGGATTCATTTTTCCTTTGATAGCAATCCGTCCAGGCCCTGACGCAGCAAAGCAGCCCCAAACCATGATGCCCCCACCACCATACTTCACAGTTGGGATGAGGTTTTGATGTTGGTGTGCTGTGCCTCGTTTTCTCCCCACATAGTGTTGTGTGTTTCTTCCAAACAACTCAACTTTGGCTTCATCTGCCCACAGAATATTTTGCCAGTACTGCTGTGGAACATCCAGGTGCTCTTCTGCAAACTGTAAACGTGCAGCAATGTTTTTTTTGGACAGCAGTGGCTTCCTCTGTGGTGTCCTCCCATGAAATCCATTCTTGTTTAGTGTTTTACGTATCGTAGATTCACTAACAGGGATGTTAGCATATGCCAGAGACTTTTGTGAGTCTTTAGCTGACACTCTAGGATTCTTCTTCACCTCATTGAGCAGTCTGCGCTGTGCTCTTGCAGTCATCTTTACAGGACGGCCACTCCTAGGGAGAGTAGCAGCAGTGCTGAACTTTCTCCATTTATAGACAATTTGTCTTACCGTGGACTGATGAACAGCAAGGCTTTTGGAGATACTTTTATAACCCTTTCCAGCTTTATGCAAGTCAGCAATTCTTAATCGTAGGTCTTCTGAGAGCTCTTTTGTACGAGGCATCATTTACATCAGGCAATGCTTCTTGTGAAAAGCAAACCCAGAACTGGTGTGTGTTTTTATAGGGCAGCTGTAACCAACACCTCCAATCTCATCTCATTGATTGGACTCCAGTTGGCTGACACCTCACTCCAATTAGCTCTTGGAGATGTCATTAGTCTAGGGGTTCACATACTTTTTCCACCTGCACTGTGAATGTTTACAAGGTGTGTTCAATAAAAACATGGTAACATTTAACTCTTTGTGTGTTATTAGGTTAAGCAGACTGTGATTGTCTATTGTTGTGACTTAGATGAAGATCAGATCACATTGTATGACCAATTTGTGCAGAAATCCATATCATTCCAAAGGGTTCACATATTTTTTCTTGCAACTGTATACTACAGAGGACAGTATACTATATATACTACAGAGGACAGCATGCTGTATATGTACAGTCAGGTCCATAAATATTGGGACATTGACACAAGTGTAACATTTTTGGCTCTATACACCACCACAATGGATTTGAAATGAAACAAACAAGATGTGCTTTACCTGCAGACTGTCAGCTTTACCTGCAGACTGTCAGCTTTACCTGCAGACTGTCAGCTTTACCTGCAGACTGTCAGCTGTACCTGCAGACTGTCAGCTGTACCTGCAGACTGTCAGCTTTACCTGCAGACTGTCAGCTGTACCTGCAGACTGTCAGCTTTACCTGCAGACTGTCAGCTTTACCTGCAGACTGTCAGCTTTACCTGCAGACTGTCAGCTGTAATCTGAGATATTTACATCCAAATCAGGTGAACGGTGCAGCAATTACAGCAGTTTGCATATGTGCCTCCCACTTGTTAACCCCTTAAGGACCGGGCTCATTTTCACCTTAAGGACCGGGCCATTTTTTGCAAATCTGACCAGTGTCACTTTAAGTGCTCATAACTTTCAAACGCTTTGACTTACCCAGGCCGTTCTGAGATTGTTTTTTCGTCACATATTGTACTTCATGACACTGCTAAAATTGGGTCAAAAAAGTTATTTTTTTTGCATAAAAAAATACATTTTTTACCAAAAATTTTGAAAAATTAGCAAATTTCAAAGTTTCAGTTTCTCTACTTCTGTAATACATAGTAATACCCCCAAAAATTGTGATGACTTTACATTCCCCATATGTCTACTTCATGTTTGTAGCATTTTGGGAATGATATTTTATTTTTTGGGGATGTTACAAGGCTTAGAAGTTTAGAAGCAAATTTTGAAATTTTTGAGAAATCTTCAAAATCCCACTTTTTATGGACCAGTTCAGGTTTGAAGTCATATTGTGAGGCTTAGATAATAGAAACCTCCCAAAAATGACCCCATTCTAGAAACTACACCCCTCAAGGTATTCAAAACTGTTTTTTCAAACTTTATTAACCCTTTAGGTGTTCCACAAGAGTTAATGGCAGATGGAGAAACAATTTTGAAATTTCTATTTTTTGGAAAATTTTCCAATATAATAAATTTTTTCCAGGAGTAAAATAAGGGTTAACTGCCAAACAACACTCAAAATGGGTTGCCCTGATTCTGTAGTTTGCAAAAACACCCCATATGTGGTCGTAAACTACTGTTTGGCCGAACGGTAGCACATAGAAGGAGGGGAACACCATATGGGTTTTGGAAGGCAGATTTTGCAGGACTGGTTTTGTTTATACCATGTCCCATTTGAAGCCCCCTGTTGCACCCCTAGAATAGAAATTTCAAAAAAGTGACTCCATCTAAGAAAGTACACCCCTCAAGGTATTCAAAACTGGGTTTACAAACTTTGTTAACCCTTTAGGTGTTCCACAAGAGTTAATGGCAGATGGAGAAACAATTATGAAATTTCAATTTTTTGGAAAATTTTCCAATATAATCAATTTTTTCTAGGAGTAAAACAAGGGTTAACTGCCAAACAACACTCAAAATGGGTTGCCCTGATTCTGTAGTTTGCAAAAACACCCCATATGTGGTCGTAAACTACTGTTTGGCCGAACGGGAGCACATAGAAGGAGGGGAACACCATATGGGTTTTGGAAGGCAGATTTTGCAGGACTGGTTTTGTTTATACCATGTCCCATTTGAAGCCCCCTGTTGCACCCCTAGAATAGAAATTTCAAAAAAGTGACTCCATCTAAGAAAGTACACCCCTCAAGGTATTCAAAACTGGGTTTACAAACTTTGTTAACCCTTTAGGTGTTCCACAAGAGTTAATGGCAGATGGAGAAACAATTATGAAATTTCAATTTTTTGGAAAATTTTCCAATATAATCAATTTTTTCTAGGAGTAAAACAAGGGTTAACTGCCAAACAACACTCAAAATGGGTTGCCCTGATTCTGTAGTTTGCAAAAACACCCCATATGTGGTCGTAAACTACTGTTTGGCCGAACGGTAGCACATAGAAGGAGGGGAACACCATATGGGTTTTGGAAGGCAGATTTTGCAGGACTGGTTTTGTTTATACCATGTCCCATTTGAAGCCCCCTGTTGCACCCCTAGAATAGAAATTTCAAAAAAGTGACTCCATCTAAGAAAGTACACCCCTCAAGGTATTCAAAACTGGGTTTACAAACTTTGTTAACCCTTTAGGTGTTCCACAAGAGTTAATGGCAGATGGAGAAACAATTATGAAATTTCAATTTTTTGGAAAATTTTCCAATATAATCAATTTTTTCTAGGAGTAAAACAAGGGTTAACTGCCAAACAACACTCAAAATGGGTTGCCCTGATTCTGTAGTTTGCAGAAACACCCCATATGTGGTGGTAAACTACTGTTTGGCCAAACGGCAGGACATAGAAGGAGGGGAACACCATATGGGTTTTGGAAGGCAGATTTTGCTGGACTGGTTTATTTACACCATGTACCCTTTCAAGCCCCCTGATGCACCCCTAGAGTAGAAACTCCATAAAAGTGACCCCATCTAGGAAACTACGGGATAAGGTGGTTGTTGTTTTGGGACTATTTTTGGGGTAAATTTGATATTTGGTTGCTCTATATTACTCTTTTTTGAGGCAATGTAACAAAAAAATTAAAATCTAAAATTGTTTCTACATTCGCTATTTAGTTTTGTGGAACACCTAAAGGGTTAACATAGTTTGTAAAGTAACTTTTGAATACCTTGAGGGGTGTAGTTTCTTAGATGGGGTCACTTTTTTGGAGTTTCTAGTCTGGGCTACATCAGGGGGGGCTTCTAATGGGACATGGTGTCAAAAAAAAAACTGTCCATCAAAATCTGCCTTCCAGAAACCGTATGGCGTTCCCTTCGTTCTATGCCCTGCCGTGCGGCTATATAGCCATTTACGACCACATATGGGGTGTTTCTGCAAACGACAGAATCGGGGCAATAAATATTTAGTTTTGTTTGGCTGTTAACCCTTGCTTTTATTACCGGCAAAATGGATTTAAATTGAAATTTTGCCCAAAAATAGGTGTTTTGGCACCGTTTTTATTTTATATTTTTAACACCGTTCATCCGAGGCGTTTGGTCAAAAGTTATTTTTATAGCGACGACTTTTACGCACGCGACGATGCCCAATATGTATGGCTCTCAGACTTTGGAGACACTAAGCAGGCATCCTAAAACTGCGGCCCTCCAGATGTTGTAAAACTACAATTCCCACCATGCCCTGCTGATGGCTGTAGGTTGTCTGGGCATGCTGGGAGTTATAGTTTTACAACATCTGGAGGGCCGCAGTTTGAGGATGCCTGCACTAAAACTAATATTTTTGGGGGAAAGAAAAATAGTTTTCGTGTCTCCAAAGTCTGAGAGCCATAGTGTTTTATGTTCTCTAGTGAACTGTTGGGGATTATAAAAATTTAGTACTCCATGGAAGTGTGATACTCCCTGAAGCAATCGATAACGCAGAGGCCCGGATGATCGGGGCACGTGTCGCACTGAGTGGTGGTGTCCTTCCGTATCCCCCTCCTGCGACACACTCTGCACTTTTTTTGGGTTCGTCCCTTCTTTCCAGTATGGGGGACCACACCTGGAAAGTGTTGGCCAGGGACGATCCGGGCGCCTCCAGTTCCCGAGGTACTCCGGCCTGCTCTTTCCCGGTCCGAAAAGATCAGGTCCTTGAGGACTGCCTCATAGAATTGGAGGAATGTCCCTGTGCTGCCAGCGCTTCGGGATAGTACAAAAGAGTTGTACATGGCAACCTGCACCAAGTAGACCGCAACTTTTTTGTACCATGCCCGGGTTTTGCGCATGGCGTTATATGGCGTGAGGACTTGATCCGAGAGATCAACTCCTCCCATATACCGATTGTAGTCGACGATACAATCGGGCTTGAGGACCGTTGCCGCGGTACCTCGCACAGGGACTGGGGTGGTGCCGTTACCGTGGATTGTGGACAGCATAAGGACATCCCTCTTGTCCTTATACCTGACCAGCAACAGGTTTCCACTGGTAAGTGCACGGGTCTCACCCCTGGGGATAGGTACCTGGAGGGGGTAGGCAGGGAGGCCGCGCTGATTTTTCCGCACGGTCCCACAAGCGAACGTAGATCTGGCGGCAAGGGACCTGAACAAGGGAATGCTGGTATAAAAGTTATCCACGTACAAGTGGTAACCATTATCCAGCAGTGGGTACATAAGGTCCCACACGAGTTTCCCGCTAACACCCAGAGTGGGGGGACATTCTGGGGGTTGAATACGGGAATCTCGCCCCTCGTACACACGAAATTTGTAAGTGTACCCTGAGGTACTCTCACAAATTTTGTATAGCTTCACGCCATACCTCGCTCGCTTTGTGGGAATATATTGGCGGAAACTGAGTCTCCCCTTGAACGCAATGAGCGACTCATCAACCGCGACCTCCCTTCCAGGTACGTAGGCCTGCTGAAATGTGGCCCCAAAGTGATCGATGACAGGCCGTATCTTATACAGCCGGTCATAGGCAGGATCACCTCGGGGTGGACATGCTGCATTATCGGAATAATGCAGACATTTCCGGATGGCCTCAAACCGGGAGCGTGTCATGGCCGTACTGTACAGTGGGGTCTGGTACAGGACGTCCCCACTCCAGTATTGCCTGACACTGGGTTTTTGGACTAGACCCATATGCAGCACGAGGCCCCAAAATGTCCTCATTTCGGCTGCACTGACCGGCGTCCAGCCACCGGGTCTAGCCAAAACTGAGCCTGGGTTTTGAGCAAGTGGCAGGGGGGGGTCTGGGGTCTGATAGATGGATCAAAAAAAGTTTTGTGTAAAAGTTAAAAGTTTTTTTTTTTTTTTCCTAACTAACTTTTCCCTTCTTTCCCTGCCTAACGATGCCTCTCCCTCACTGACCCTAACCTACCTGGGTGGCGATGGGTGCAGGAGGGTGATGGATGGCGATTAGGGGGACACAGGAGCTGGTGCTGGACGATGCTGCCGGGTGCTCGTGCAGAACAGGAAGAGGAGGGGAGAGAGGAGCGCAGGAAGTTTGAATCTCGCGCCTCTCTCCCCTGCACCAATCAGCACCCTGGACAGCAGTGTTCAGCACCAGGGCCAGCACCGCCTCCTCAAATCCTCGGACTGCGATTGGTGGTGTATAATTACGCCACCGATCGCAGTCTTTTTCCGGTTCATCGGGTCACCGGACACCCGAATGGACCGGAAACGCAGAAAACCGCAGGTCTGAATTGACCTGCGGTTTTCTGCGATCGCCGATACGGGGGGGTCAAATGACCCCCCCCTGCGTTGTTACGGGATGCCGGCTGAATGATTTCAGCCGAAATCCCGTTCCGATTAACCCCCGCGGCGCCGGAATGCCGATTTTAAGTCAGGACGTACCGGTACGCCCTTGGTCCTTAAGGACTCGGGAAATAGGGCGTACCGGTACGCCCTGTGTCCTTAAGGGGTTAAGGGACCAAAAGTAATGGGACAATTGGCTTCTCAGCTGTTCCATGGCCAGGTGTGTTATTCCCTCATTATCCCAATTACAATGAGCAGATAAAAGGTCCAGAGGTCATTTCACGTCTGCTATTTGCATTTGGAATCTTTTGCTGTCAACTCTCAAGATGAGATCCAAAGAGCTGTCACTATCAGTGAAGCCATCATTAGGCTGAAAAAACACAACAAACCCATCAGAGAGATAGCAAAAACATTAGGCGCGGCCAAAACAACTGTTTGGAACATTAGTAAAAAGAAGGAACGCACCGGTGAGCTCAGCAACACCAAAAGACCCGGAAGACCACGGAAAACAACTGTGGTGGATGACCGAAAAATTATTTCCCTGGTGAAGAAAACGCCCTTCACAACAGTTGGACAGATCAAGAACACTCTCCAGGAGGTAGGTGTATGTGTGTCAAAGTCAACAATCAAGAGAAGACTTCACCAGAGTGAATACAGAGGGTTCACCACAAGATGTAAACCATTGGTGAGCCTCAAAAACAGGAAGGCCAGATTAGAGTTTGCCAAACGACATCTAAAAAAGCCTTCACAGTTCTGGACCAACAACATCCTATGGACAGATGAGACCAAGATCAACTTGTACCAGAGTGATGGGAAGAGAAGAGTATGGAGAAGGAAAGGAACTGCTCATGATCCTAAGCATACCACCTCATCAATGAAGCGTGGTAGTGTCATGGTGTGGGCATGTATGGCTGCCAATGGAACTGCTTCTCTTGTATTTATTGATGATGTGACTGCTGACAAAAGCAGCAGGATGAATTCTGAAGTGTTTCAGGCAATATTATCTGCTCATATTCAGCCAAATGCTTCAGAACTCATTGGACGGCGCTTCACAGTGCAGATGGACAATGACACAAAGCATACTGCAAAAGCAACCAAAGAGTTTAAGGGAAAGAAGTGGAATGTTCTGCAATGGCCGAGTCAATCACCGGACCTGAATCCGATTGAGCATTTCACTTGCTGAAGACAAAACTGAAGGGAAAATGCCCCAAGAACAACCGGGAACTGAAGACAGTTGCAGTAGAGGCCGGGCAGAGCATCACCAGGGATGAAACTAGCGTCTGGTGATGTCTATGCGTTCCAGACTTCAGGCTGTAATTGACAGTATACTATATATACACTACAGGGGACAATATACTGCTACAGATGGATCTGGACAGATTGAAGGCTTGGGCAGAGAAATGGCAGATGAGATTTCACACTGACAAATGTAAGGTTATGCACATAGGAAGGAATAATGCAAGTCACCTGTACATACTAAATGTTAAAACACTGGGTAAGGCCTCATGCACACGGACGAGAGCGGTCCGTGGTAACACCGCCTGGATTCCTGTTGAGAGCAGGAGCGCACGGCGTTATTGGGTGCTATGACGCTGTGCGCTTCATGCCGCCGCTGCACTAGAGTCATACACTATACGAGTGTATTACTGTAGTGCAGTGGCGGCATGAATTGCACGGCGTCATAGCACCCAATAACGCCGTGTGCTCCTGCTCTCAGCAGGAATCCAGGCCGTGTTACCACGGACCGCTCTCGGCCGTGTGCAGGAGCCCTAACAATGACATGGAAAAGGATATAGGAATTTTAGTAAACAGCAAACTAAGCTGCAGAAACCAGTGTCAGGCAGCTGCTGCCAAGGCCAATAAGATAATGGATTGCATCAGAAGGGGCATAGATGCCCGTGATGAGAACATAGTCCTACCACTTTACAAATCACTAGTCAGACCACACATGGAGGACTGTGTACAGTTCTGGGCTCCTGTGAACAAGGCAGACATAGCAGAGCTGGAGAGGGTCCAGAGGAGGGCAACTAAAGTAATAACTGGAATGGGGCAACTACAGTACCCTGAAAGATTATCAAAATTAGGGTTATTCACTTTAGAAAAAAGATGACTGAGGGGAGATCTAATTACTATGTATAAATACATCAGGGGTCAGTACAGAGATCACTCCCATCATCTATTTATCCCCAGGACTGTGACGAGTGGACATTCTCTGCGTCTGGAGGAAAGAAGGTTTGTACACAGACATAGAAGAGGATTCTTTACGGTAAGAGCGGTGAGACTATGGAGCTCTCTGCCTGAGGAGGTGGTGATGGTGAGTACAATAAAGGAGTTCAGGAGGGGCCTGGATGTATTTCTGGAGTGTAATAATATTACAGGCTATAGCTACTAGAGAGGGGTCGCTGATCCAGGGAGTTATTCTGATGCCTGATTGGAGTCGGGAAGGAATTTTTTTCCCCCTTAGGCTACTTTCACACAAAGGATTCCTTTCAGACAGTTCCGTTGCCGGAAATACCTGCCAGATCCGTCAAACTGCATACAAACGTATAGATTTTTATCCCCCGGATCCGTTATTCCGTTGCCGGAAATACGTCTCATACGTTATCATCTGTTTTCAAACTAAATGACGGATCCAGTATTTAAATTTTCAAAGATCAAAAAGAAACATGCTAATTTTACAGTGGCTATACAAGACAACCGAAGGTCACTTACCTCTCAGATGCTCGCTCAGAATCTAGCAAAGGAGATGCTGGACCATATTCGCTTCGGATTTTAGGCTCTAATCCTTGTTTCCCGCTGAAAAAGACTTAGAGCCAGACGGCGCCGTCGCTATTGGCTGCATCCAATTACTTCTGCAAGAATAAGATGGGAAGCTTTTGAAGTTCTGTTTCCTGAATTGAGGAATTATCCGGACAAGTTTCAGAACTACTTACGGATGAGAGTTGAAAGTTTTGACGATCTGTTGCAAAGGGTGTCACATCACATCGAAAGACACGGCACCACTTTCCGTCGCAGTGTTTCCCCATCCCCATGTTCGGAAAATTTATTTTTCTAAACAGTACTCTTCTGAGCGTAGCTCTTGATTGCGCAGGACAAGGGCTATGCAGGCTCTGCATTAGTATTGTTCACTGTGACTTCAATGGTCATTTTACCCATAGCTCGACCATTAGAGACGTTGACAGCACTGTGAGCAATTCTAGTCAGAAGCATACGCCTATCGTTCTCCAAGGAGAGCCCGTTACATCACTGGATTCCCCCCAAAATGTCTTTTGACCTATGCAAATGACAATCAAATGAAAGCATTTAACTGTGGTATGTCCAGTTTAATGTCCCAAAGAAGTCTGTCAAATTTATCTAGCTTGTAATGTTTTTTACATATTTTATAATTTTTATTTACCTTTTTTTTTTTTTTTTCTTCAGATTTCTGGCAACAGGAGAAAGTTTTACGTCCCTCCATTACCAGTTTCGCCTTGGAATATCCACCATTTCCGTTATTGTTAAGGATACGTGCCATGTGTTGTGGGAGCCGTTGCATGCGGAATTTATCCCACATCCAAGTAGGCAAAAGTGGACCGAAATAGCTGAAAAATTTTGGGCCAGTAGACGGGAAACATATCCGTATTATCAAGCCCCAAGGCACTGGTTCTGAGTATTATAACTACAAAAAATATTTCTCAATCATACTAATGGCCATCGCTGATGCCCAATACCGTTTTGTGGTCATCGATGTCCGGGCCTACGGAAGAACAAATGATTTCATGGCATTTAACCCTTTTCGCTACCAACACCGTACAGCGGGCGTCATGGCTGGCAAGTCTCTGCTGTTTCAAACAGCAGAGATCTGTGGCTAATTACCGCAACCGGCAATAATGCCGATTGCGGTAATTAAATACTTTAGATGCTGTGATCAATTGAGATCACGGCACCTGAATGCGCAAAAAGTACTAAGTACTAAAGCCCCATGCGGCCAATCGGGATTTCAGTACATGCACTAGAATGCTCCGAATATCTACGAAGAAATTCAGAGCATTAATGTTGCAATTCCTATTTTGGCCACCAGATGGCAGGCCAACATAAGAAATTAGCAAAATGCAAAGAAATTGTCATTTTTTTAATCGCTAAGGGTACTTTCACACTTGCGGCAGGACGTATCCGACAGGCTTTTTACCCTGTCGGATCCGTCATTCTGCTATTTCGCCATGGGGATGGAGCGGCGGCATAGCAGAGGGACGGATCCAACAGGGTCAACAGTCTGTCGGATCCGTCCTGCCACAAGTGTGAAAGTAGCCTAAAAGATGAAAATGAAAAATTCTAAAATATAATTTAAATAATCATTTGTGAGCCTTAAAATGATGATAAAAAAATAAAAAAAGTTAAAAAATATAGAAAAGTTTAAATTACCCGCCTTTCCGAATAAAAAAAAAAACTAAATAACAATAAATATAAACATCCTGGGTATCACCTCGACCGAAAACGCTCATAATATTAAAATAAAATTAAAAAAAATCCAATACAGCGAATGGCGTAACGAAAAAAAGGGTCAAAATGGCTGATTTGCCATTTTTTCATTGCTTCTCTTACCAAAAAAATGAAATAAATGTGATCCAAAAGTCATGCACACTCCAAAATGGTATCAATAAAAACTATTAATTGTCCTGCAAAAAGTGAGCTCCTAAACAGCTCAGTAGACATACAGTACAGACCAAAAGTTTGGACACAGCTTCTCATTCAAAGAGTTTTCTTTATTTTCATGACTATGAAAATTGTAGATTCGCACTGAAGGCATCAAAACTATGAATTAACACATGTGGAATTATATACATAACAGAAAAGTGTGAAACAACTAAAAATATGTCATATTCTAGGTTCTTCAAAGTAGCCACCTTTTGCTTTGATCACTGCTTTGCACACTCTTGGCATTCTCTTGATGAGCTTCAAGAGGTAGTCACCTGAAATGGTCTTCACTTCACAGGTGTGCCCTGTCAGGTTTAATAAGTGGAATTTCTTGCCTTATAAATGGGGTTGGGACCATCAGTTGCGTTGTGGAGAAGTCAGGTGGATACACAGCTGATAGTCCTACTGAATAGACTGTTAGAATTTGTATTATGGCAAGAAAAAAGCAGCTAAGTAAAGAAAAACGAGTGGCCATCATTACTTTAAGAAATGAAGGTCAGTCAGTCCGAAAAATTGGGAAAACTTTGAAAGTGTCCCAAGTGCAGTCACAAAAACCATCAAGCGCTAAAAAGAAACTGGCTCACATGCGGACCGCCCAAGAGTCACCTCTGCTGCGGAGGATAAGTTCATCCGAGTCACCAGCCTCAGAAATCGCAGGTTAACAGCAGCTCAGATTAGAGACCAGGTCAATGCCACACAGAGTTCTAGCAGCAGACACATCTCTAGAACAACTGTTAGGAGGAGACTGTGTGAATCAGGCCTTCATGGTAGAATATCTGCTAGGAAACCACTGCTAAGGACAGGGCAACAAGCAGAAGAGACTTGTTTGGGCTAAAGAACACAAGGAATGGACATTAGACCAGTGGAAATCTGTGCTTTGGTCTGATGAGTCCAAATTTGAGATCTTTGGTTCCAACCACCGTGTCTTTGTGCGACGCAGAAAAGGTGAACGGATGGACTCTACATGCCTGGTTCCCACCGTGAAGCATGGAGGAGGAGGTGTGATGGTGTGGGGGTGCTTTGCTGGTGACACTGTTGGGGATTTACTCAAAATTGAAGGCATACTGAACCAGCATGGCTACCACAGCATCTTGCAGCGGCATGCTATTCCATCCGGTTTCCGTTTAGTTGGACCATCATTTATTTTTCAACAGGACAATGACCCCAAACACACCTCCAGGCTGTGTAAGGGCTATTTGACCATGAAGGAGAGTGATGGGGTGCTGCGCCAGATGACCTGGCCTCCACAGTCACCGGACCTGAACCCAATCGAGATGGTTTGGGGTGAGCTGGACCGCAGAGTGAAGGCAAAAGGGCCAACAAGTGCTAAGCATCTCTGGGAACTCCTTCAAGACTGTTGGAAGACCATTTCAGGTGACTACCTCTTGAAGCTCATCAAGAGAATGCCAAGAGTGTGCAAAGCAGTAATCAAAGCAAAAGGTGGCTACTTTGAAGAACCTAGAATATGACATATTTTCAGTAGTTTCACACTTTTTTGTTATGTATATAATTCCACATGTGTTAATTCATAGTTTTGATGCCTTCAGTGTGAATCTAGAATTTTCAAAGTCATGAAAATAATGAAAACTCTTTGAATGAGAAGGTGTGTCCAAACTTTTGGTCTCTACTATAAGTATAAAAAAGTTATGGGGGTCAGAATATTGTGATGTAAAAAAAAAAATTATTAAATTCTCAAAGATTAAATTTACTTTTACAGTATTTACACATTAAAAAACCTATACATATGGGGCATCGTTGTAATCGTACTGACCCAGAGAATGAAGGGCATTGGTTAATTTTGCTGTAAACAAAACGCTGTGGGAACAAAACCCATAAAACTATGGTAAGATTGCGTTTTGTTTCCAATTCCACCCCATTTTGAATTTTTTCGCCACTTCCCATTACATTTTATGCCATAATTAATGGTGGCATTAGAAAGTACAACTTGTCCCGCAAAAAATAAGCCCTCATGCAGCTATGTGACTGGAAATATAAAAAAGTTATGGCTCACGGAAAATAGGGAAGAAAAATGAAAACGAAAAAACCTCCAGCATCCTAAGGGTTAAACATTCGGCCATGGGGCGAAGGCTACATAATAGACGATTTGATTTCCCGCCACCTTCAACCACTACCAGGTACAGACGCTCCACCCATGCCGTTTGTGTTGGTTGCTGATGAGTGGCAATCTTATTAAACCGTATTCCAGCCACTGATTAAATCGAAACGAAACTCCTATTTAACTATCGCCTGACCAGGGCTCGAAGAATGGTCGAATGCACATTCAGCATTTTGGTTGCCAAATGGAGAATATTCACAAAACCAATTCAACTGAAAGTTGAAACAGTGGATGAGGTAGTAAAGTCAGCTGTCGTGTTCCACAACTACCTCCTCATTCAGGAACCCCAAAATGTCGAGCAGATCCCTGAAGACAGCGAGATGGCCAGTATTCAAACCTTTGGACCGTCGACAAGTGTAACAGTTTCAAGGATAAGAGACTCCTTTGCTGAGTATTTCTGCTCTGTTGCAGGAAGAGTGGACTGGCAGGACCAAATGATTTAACTGATTTGTGTGTTGTTTAGTTTTTTTGATAAATTAATCTAATTTTTATTTAGTATTGATGCTGTTTAGTTGCGTGGTTATGTGGGTGGGTTCAGTCGGGTGTATTGATCTTAAAATGTGTTTGTTTTTTTAAACTGTTTTTAAAAACAATACATTGAGTCTTGTTGCATCTATTGATCTCCCGACGCTGGTAAAGCGACAAATACTTGTGTCGCTCCACCAGTGCTGGGAGATTGTGTGAGGCCTCTCTTCTACCCACTACTCATTGTCCACAGAATCTCCCCACACTAGTGTCGCTCCACCAGCGCTGGGAGAGTGTGTCAGGCCTCTCTTCTCCCCACTACTTCTTGTCCACAGAATCTCCCCACGATGGAGAAGCGACAAATACTTATGCCGCTCCACCAGCGCTGGGAGAGTGTGTCAGGCCTCTCTTCTACCCACTACTCCTTGTCCACAGAATGTTCCCCACACTAGTGTCGCTCCACCAGTGCTGGGAGAGTGTGTCAGGCCTCTCTTCTACCTACTACTCCTTGTCCACAGAATCTCCCCACACTAGTGTTGCTCCACCAGCGCTGGGAGAGTGTGTCAGGCCTTTCTTCTACCACCTACTCCTTGTCCACAGAATCTCCCCACACTAGTGTCGCTCCACCAGCACTGGGAGAGTGTGTCAGGCCTCTCTTCTCCCCAATACTCCTTGTCCACAGAATCTCCCCACACTAGTGTTGCTCCACCAGCACTGGGAGATTGTGTGAGGCCTCTCTTCTACCAACTACTCCTTGTCCACAGAATCTCCCCACACTAGTGTCGCTCCACCAGCGCTGGGAGAGTGTGTCAGGCCTCTCTTCTATCCACTACTCCTTGTCCACAGAATCTCCCCACACTAGTGTTGCTCCACCAGCGCTGGGAGAGTGTGTCAGGCCTTTCTTCTACCTACTACTCCTTGTCCACAGAATCTCCCCACACTAGTGTCGCTCCACCAGCGCTGGGAGAGTGTGTCAGGCCTCTCTTCTCCCCACTACTCCTTGTCCACAGAATCTCCCCACGATGGAGGAGCGACAAATACTTATGCCGCTCCACCAGCGCTGGGAGAGTGTGTCAGGCCTCTCTTCTACCCACTACTCCTTGTCCACAGAATCTCCCAACACTAGTGTTGCTCCACCAGCGCTGGGAGAGTGTGTCAGGCCTTTCTTCTACCTACTACTCCTTGTCCACAGAATCTCCCCACACTAGTGTCGCTCCACCAGCGCTGGGAGAGTGTGTCAGGCCTCTCTTCTCCCCACTACTCCTTGTCCACAGAATCTCCCCACACTAGTGTCGCTCCACCAGCGCTGGGAGAGTGTCAGGCCTCTCTTCTCCCCTCTACTCCTTGTCCACAGAATCTCCCCACAATGGAGGAGCGACAAATACTTATGCCACTCCACCAGCGCTGGGAGAGTGTGTCAGGCCTCTCTTCTACCTACTACTCCTTGTCCACAGAATCTCCCCACACTAGTGTCGCTCCACCAGCGCTGGGAGAGTGTGTCAGGCCTTTCTTCTACCTACTACTCCTTGTCCACAAGACGCAGTCCACTTGTTTTCTGGCCTCAAACAGCTGGTTGGGTGTGAATTGTTCCATCACGGGGAGCAAAGATCTCAAATAGTGATGCACCGGACTCATTTGCAATGTCAACACCGCCTCCTCCTATAGACGTCTCAAATTATCCTCCAAAGCGGCAACTCTATTTGTGAATCCCATCAAGGGCTCGTAAGCGAGCCTTCTGAGATCCTCGTAGTCCGCCTGACGGCTCCTACCGGACCTCTGGCGACGCATGAGGGCCTCAAAGTGGGGCTAATGTCGCCATCGTTGTGTTGCCAGAGGGCACAGGTAGGGGAACATTAAGGTCCTGACCAGTTGGTAGAGCTGGACGAGAGGGACCCGCGGTGGCCGGCTCCTCAGGGACCGCTACCGAAGGAACTTCTGGCGCCCGAGTACTGCTTGAAGAAAGAAAAACACAATTACCCATTGTACTTCAGTAGAGGTTCGCAAAGCGACTTGGGATGCTACATAGGAAGTTGCACTACAAAATAATCTCATACAAATACTGTACATAGATAGAGACCATACATTATATTAATGTACAGAGAAGTGTCTATGTACAGTATGATATTTTTTTTTAGGAAAGCAACTTCAGATGTATAATCTGAAGCACGCTTCGCTAATCTTTACTCCATAAAATAATATGTGGATGTCCAAGACAGAATGCCAAATGACAGTCTGCCAGGGCCATACACATACATTGTAGAACATAATTCATAGTCTGTATAAACATAATATCTTACCTTCGCAGCTCTAGGGTTCTTCTTAGGAACCCCAAGGCAGCAGCGTATTGGTATGGCCGCTTGCTGGTTCCTCCAGAACCACTTGGGCGCCGAACTTCCTTGTTAAAGTCCTTTTTGTAGCGGTCCCTGATTGACCGCCACCGAACAATAATTGTCTCGCCTGGAACAAAAAATACAATAAAATAAAATTAGATTAGTCTTTCCAATACATAATTTGTTGACATCCAAAATGGTTTACTATTTAATTGCACCTGCCACAACAACCATAAAAAAAAAAGTTTACTATTTGTGGCAGTGACCCACATCAAAAAGACGGTAAACCACTTTTGAGCAATAAAACATACGTGTATGCTACCTACAAATGAAATACTGTATACTTACGGCACTCGTTCCGTTGACTGTGTCTGAGGTTGTCCCAATTTGGCACAAGGGCCTCAGATATCTCGAGCTAGAGAAGGTGTGTTGCATGATGTTCAGCGTGGTGGCGGTCGGTGTGGTCCCAGCAACGGTGGTCGTTCCTCCACCATCTGGATGAGGAGGTCATTGTCAATGATAAAAACGCTGACGTCCTCCTCATCCATTCTGGTGGAGACTCGGGAACCCTAAAAAAAAAAAAAGTAAATTAACATAATGGGCCAGATTTATCATGACTCTGACAGCTCACTTCACTTTCACATATGGCTAAAGTCAGTTTTAGCCAAGTCAGATTTATGATCAGGCCCTTTAAGACTGTAATAAATGTGGTTTAACGGTAGCAGTTTATCGGTCAGTAAGCAGCTTTACAAAAGTCGCACATCTTTACGAAAAAGTCGCACGTTTTTATGAAAAAGTTGCATGTTCTATTAAAAAGTCTCATAAGATAAGCATGGTCCTCACTGGAGTGAAATTGCGACTTTTTTGCGACTTTTTAAATAGTCCCAATAGTAAATCAGTCTAGAGATTCATTTACATAAGAAAGCACGCCCACTTTCAGAAAACTGGCGAGCATAGTGCAAATTTGTGCGCAGTTTTAGCGTTGGGGACTTTTTCACTCCATTATTCTGACCTGAGCTAATGATGAATCTGGCCCAATGTTTTAACTATAAAAATGTAAAACACTTTGTTTGATAATACTCACACGACCCCGACCACCGTGTGCTCCACGACGTCCATTGGCAGAGGCCCGATGATCTCTCAGAGAGGCAACAGGCCGAGATGGCTGTAAAAAAACAAAACAAAAAATGGAATAACATACAGTCACATATCTCGTTGAGAAAAAAAAAAATTGGAACACCTACCGTTTGCTGTCCTCCACCTCCGACTTCCTCCTCTATTGGACTGTCATGGCCGGGAGGCATCTCCTCCGGAGATGATGACTGAGATAAAAATAAATTTTTTTGTATATTTACACAAAATTACAGTTGGGAATGCTACCCAACTGGACAAACCGTATCATGTCGACGACGTTGTCGAGGAGGAGAGCTCCCGGCCTCACTTGAAGAAGATGTGCCTATAGAAAAATAAAAATTACTATTTGATCTTTACTGAAGACAACAGACCCACAACAATATTACTTGTCATTTTGGCACAAAAAAAATACGGCCTAAAATAAACGGGCTTATTGTCAGGCGGGCGGGCTTATTGTTTTAATTTTTTTTTTCTAAAAGGAGTGGTATTCATTATCTTGTATGCAAGACTACTACTCCTGGCATCCACTTTGTACTTATACTACCTGCAGCCCCAATGCAAAAGTACATAGGTAAGGACTGGAGGTAGTATAAGTACATAGTGGAGGCTTGGAGTAGTACTACAACTCCTAGCATCCACTATATACTTATAACATACAGCTCCTATGTATAAGTACATAGGAGCTGCTTATATTTATTTTTTGTATTGTTGAAAACAAAAACAAAAAATGTATACTCCCCTTCAATGGCGTGCTTGCTTCTCCCTCGCAGGGTGGAGCAAAGAGACAAACAGGAAGTTGCGCCACCAGCTCCTCCTATATCCCAGCGCAGGCGCAGACTGGGAATCCGGATTTTACAATACGGCAATTTAAGGAACACTTTGTAACGGATCTGGCATTAATACATGTCAATGGAAATTAATGCCGGATCCGTAATTCCAGCAAGTGTTCCAGAATTTGGGACGGAGAAAAAACTGCAGCATGCTGCGGTATTTTCTCCGTCCAAAAACCGTACAGTGACTGAACTGAAGACATCCTGATTAGGGATGAGCGAACCCGAACTGTATAGTTTGGGTTCGTACCGAATTTTGGGGTGCCCGTGACACGGACCCGAACCCGGACATTTTCGTAAAAGTCCGGGTTCGGGTTGGTGTTCGTCGCTTTCTTGGCGCTT